>NC_142008.1:2526146-2553646 GCF_049901715.1 Pseudonaja textilis
AAAGGGGTCCTGTGGCCGAGCTCGTCATCCGGGATGCAAAGCTGTCGGATGCAGGGGAATATATTTGCAAGAGTGGAGACCTGAAGACTTCTGCGCGAGTGGAAGTGACAGGTAGGGGACCTTTGCTAACATTGGCCAGTACTGAAAGCGGTTTTGGACTTCATGGTCTTCTGAAGTTCTCCATCCCAGAGATGGATAGAGAAAAATTGGGTGGATAATCTCAGGGTCTCGAGAGAAAGAGGGTTTTTCTCAAGTGTCTCTTTTGATTTTATGAAAAGGCTGAGATGATTGCTTGGACAATGGTGGACCGAGGGCTGGACTAGATGAGTACAATTCAGCTGAGTGTTGCTTATGTTCATCTCATATCTCACATCACAATCTTATATCTCATTCACGATACCTGATTCTCATATCTCCTATCTCCTATCTCATCTCATATGTCATACCTCATATCTCAAACCTCATATCTCAACTCTTATATCTCATATCTATCTCAATCTCATATCTTATACCTCATGTAGTATCCCATATGTCATGCCTCATATATCTCAATCTCATATCTCACATACCTCCTCTCATACCTCACATCTCATTCATATCCCAATTTTAGACATCATACCTCATACCTCATGTCATATTTTGTATCCCCTCTCAGTTTCATATATATACCTCATACCTCATATCTCATTCATAACTCAATCTTATGCCTCATATTTCATATCTTATATCTTATATCTCATACCTCATATCTCATGTCTTGTAACTTTTATCTCATCTCAATTTCATACCTCATATCTCATTATTCATATCTCAATCTTATACCCCATGTCTCATATCTCATACCTCAAATCTCTATGACATACCTCATATCTCATTTCTCAATCTCATACCACATACTTTATATTTCAATCTCATATCATCTCATATCTCATTCGTTTCATTATATCTCATTTCCTTGGTCTTTGATCATTTTCTTTCAGACATCTCATGACCCAGTTGGGTCATCAGTGCTAGAAGGGAGGGAGGGTTATAGACAGTAGGTGGAGGAGAGGAAGGACTAAGGTCCTTGGTACTTTTTGAACTTGGTTGTTTCCTTGCAGACGTCTCATTATCCAATTAGATAAGATCATCAGTGCTAGGTGCTTTGTTTATTTAAAAGATTCATTTATTGCACTCTGCTGCTGCCAAAACCATGTACAAATGCAGTTTGCTTCCTGTTGCCATATCAGCTCATGTACGAGTTTTCCTCCAAAACCTTACTTTGCCCCTTCCCTTATCCTGATCGTGCCTTGTAGCAGCCCCTGCCATTTTTAAGGAAAAGCTTAAGGATGTGGAAAAGAAAGAGGGTGAGACGGTCACTTTGCGCTGCGTCCTCGCCACGCCAGAGGTCAAAGTGGTATGGAAGAAAGGTGTGACTCTCCTTCGAGCGAGCGAGAAGTACGAGATGAAAAAGGACGGCTGTGTGGCTGAGCTGCTGATTCACCACGCACAACCTGAGGATGCAGGAAAATATACTTGTGATGCGGGAGAGAAACAGAGCACAGCTCAGATCAAAGTTCACGGTAGGGAAAGATGGTGGATACATTCCTCGTCTTCACTTGCCCTTTCCTCGTCTAAATGTCTGTGGGGATTCTCAATCATCCAGGACATGTTGATGTATTTTCAAACGGCAACTGGACTTCGTTTTTTCTTGAAGAGATTTCACTTCTCATCCAAGAAGCTTTTTCAGTTCTGACTGAATGCTGGAAGATGGAAGGATTTATATTCCTTGCACACATCTGGTCATTAGTGCTCTCTCTGAGAATCATTGAGACTACTTCAGGAGTTATCTGTGCCCTCGGGGCACCTGAATAGTGCAAATGGGTGGTGGAGCTTACAATACAGGGAGACATACATAGATCTGTTCATTAGAGAAGAAAAAAAGAACACTTCACAAACGCATGGCACAACATAGGACAACAAACCCATCAGGACCAGATTCTGCAGTCCATCTGCATTTTAAAGACAATGGTCACAACAAAGTCCACATTCTGGACAGCGAGGACCACTGATTTGAAAGAGGGGTCAAAGAGACCATCTACATTAAGATTGAAAACCCTCTCTCAACAGAGTGGGACGGATACGACGCCACCTATCTCCTCTCCTTTCAGTAGTAACAAAAAGGTTCCACTCCATTTGCACTATTCAAGTGACCCCGAGGGCACAGATAAACCCCCAAATGGCCTCAATGATTCTCAGAGAGAGTTCTAACAATCAGAAGACTGCAAGGAATAATGGTAGTCTTCTATTTATGACCATAGTTGAACCCAAAATTTCTGTTGTTAAGTGAAACATTTTAAGTGAGTTTTGACCCATTTTAGGACCTTTCTTGCTACAGTTGTTAAGTGAATCACTATAGTTGATAAATTAACCTATTAAGCAAATCTGGCTTCCCCATTGACTTTGCTTGTCAAAAGATTGAAAAAGCTGATCACATGACCTTAGAATGCAGCAATAATCATAAGTATGAACCAGTTACTGAGCATCTGAATCTTGATAACATGAACCGGGGAATGCTGCAAAGTATGAAAAATGGTCATAAGTCACTTTTTTCAGAGCAGTTGTAACTTTGAAGGTCACTAAATCAATTGTTGTAAGTTGAGGACTACCTGTATAAATCCTTCCATCCTCCATAGTTCAGCCAGAACTGAAGAAGTTTCTTGGATGGGAAGCAAAGTATCTTCAAAGAAAAACAAGGAAGTTCATTGCCTCTTGAAAAAGCACCATTGGGACTTCCTTCGTCGAATTTTTTGCTTTCTTATTTTCTTTGCTTTTTGCTAAAAATTAGGTCATTAACTCTTCAAAGTAGTCCAGATAAGAAGCACCTGCTAGGGCTATCTTTACAGGTAGTCCTCGACACATGGCTACAATTGAGGCCAGAATTTCCATTGATAAGCAAGGCACCTGTTATGGGAGTCATGCCGAATTTTACTACTGTTTTTGCTAGGGTTGTTGTTGAGGTAATTCCCCATTAGGAGAATGAAAGTATACAGGGAGACGTAGTGAGAGTGGTGAAGAATAACACACAACTAGCATACAGATACACTGTATAGTAAAATGTAGGTTTTTACTTCCAATAAACATTTAAGCAAAGTCCAAACAAGCAGTCCAAGTCATTCACAATTAAAGCAGTCAGGTTTTAATCCAGGGATAATCGAATAACAAAGTCCAGCATCAAAAACAGTTCAGTAACAGACTTACATCAAATCCAACTATGATCAGCAACAGTCTACAGAACAACAGAACAGGACCAAAACAACCCAGGTTTCTGGCTCCATCTTATGGCCATTTGAGGAACCATACCCAATTACACTTTTAGCATTCTCCTAAAGTGACAGTATTAAAATGTCTATCTTGGTTTATATATTTTCCAACCCAACTAACTGTTAAGTGACTTACATTCCTAACATTCTCCCCTTTGGGTAGGACAATATATACAACCTTACATTCTAAGTCCATAATCCTCACAGCAAGCCTTATGCTTTACAGAGCCTTGAGCTTTTGTAAAATGATCTGCGATGTTATTTTCTGACATACAGTATTCCAGCTTAACATCTTACTTTGCACACATTGTCTCACATTTAAATATCTTAAATCTGTGTGTTTTGGTCTTGTCTTAACAGCAATATTTGAAGCCATTTGTATTGCTGATTGGTTATCTTCATAAACAACAATAGAATCTGTTACATCAATTCCCATGTCAATTAATAGTTGCTTATAATAAACTAAATCTGTACATAATAAAGACAAACATAAGAATTCAGCCTCCATTGTTGACAAATTTAAATGTCTCTGTCGAATAGACCTCCATCCAATCAACACCTTTCCCAATACTACTACAGTATCTGATGTAGATTTTCGTGTATTTATGTCCGTAGCAAAACTTGCATCGGCATATGCAGTTAAACTCAGTTCATCTTTAGGCTCCAAATACAATGCGTAATGCATTGTTTGTTTCAGATATCTTAACATACGCTTAGCAGCTTTCCAGAGCCTTTCAGTTGGCTCAGTGTTAAATCTAGCTAATTGGTTAACACAGTATGCTATATCTGGCCTTGACCAATTACTGAGATAAGATAAACTACCAATCTTATCAAAAACAGGACTTTGAACATTACTATGGCTAAACTCCTGGCTCATCGGTGTTTCCATTTTCCATTTTAAATTCTTTTGTAATTGGCTAATTTTATCTACCTGTGAGATCTTGTATCCTCCCCAGTTTTATCTATCTTTAAACCAAGATATTGTTTAATTTCACCTAACTGTTTTATCTTAGATTTCTTCTCTAACAGTTACATTATTTTAGTAGCTTCTTGTTCAGTTTTGGTGATTAATGCTATGTCATCAGTAAACAATAGCAACAATGAAATTACACCATCACTTTCTTTTTTAAACAAACATGGATCAGCCATGCCAGCTACAAAACCTATCTTAGTTAATTCCCTAACTATACACTGATTCCACTCATATCCTGATTGCTTCAAGCCATAAAGACTTTTTCAATCTCCAGCAATCAGTTGTATTATCATTTTTGATACCTAGAGGTTTTTTAAATATATAGTGTGTTGCAACAGTGCATACAGATATGCCATCTCTACATCTAAATGATTTATAATGTATTTCCCCTTAGCTGCCCACACTAATGCTGCCCGTAATGTAGTAGCCTTCAGACTAGGTGCAAACACCTCATCATAGTCATTTGCTGTCTGATTGAACCCTTGTGCTACTAACCTGGCTTTATGGGTGACAGTCCCATCCATACCTGTCTTCAGTTTATAAATCCATTTACACCCTATGGCATGTTTACCTGATGGTAACTTAACATTTTCGTATATCTCCAACCTTTGTAAGGATTTCAGTTCCTTATCCATTGCTTCCTACCAAGCAGCCGATCCTTAGCAGGATACAGTTTTAGTTCATCATAGTTACTTGGAACTGTACTCACTTGGCATACAATACTAGCCTGATATTTATCAGGTGGTCGTGTTACTCAGGTTGAACGTCTTGGTAATACAGGGCTAACTGGTGGAGTCACCTGTTCCTCCTGTGCCCGTTCTCCTACTTCCTCCTGTGCCTGTTCTTCCTCTTTAATGGCTATTCATGGTTTACTTATTTCATTTTTAGGGACTACTTTGGTGTCAATAATAACATCATTGCTGGATTCCTGTTCCAGTTTATTCCACCCAACATTCTCAAAAAATTTTGCACTAACGCTACAGCTGTGCCTGGAGCTGTGCCTGGATCCCAAAATCTAAACGATCTATGATTGGCCTCGTAACCTACAAAAAATAATTTCTTAGCCCTGTGTTGCCCTTTCATTCTTACTTATGAGGGAATATGCACCCATGCTGGAGCTCCAAATGTGTGTAGGTAACTTAAATTTAGCTTTCTGCCATGCCAACAGGTGAATGGCAATTCTACAGTTGTTGTGTTAACTACATTGTTTAACACATGATTGCTACACATTATGGCTTCACCCCACAGTGTTTCAGGTAAACCTGAATCAGATAACATAGTGCGAGCCATGGCTTGTTATGTTTGCCCTCTTCATTCTACAAATGAGTTTGTTGTGGTCTGTAAGGTGCAGAACATTTATGCTCAATACCAGCCAATTTCAGTATTGTTTGGAATCTCTTGTTAACAAACTCAGTCCCATTATCAGTAACTAAAGTAATTACTTTACTCCTCATTTTTCTCTCTGCAAATCTTAGCCAGTTAAAGAAATGTTGGAATGTTTCTGTTTTGTTTTTCTTGAGATAGCAGAAACCGTGTCGTGAGTAATGGTCCATTATACTCAAAATATAGCAGGCACCTCCCAAACTAGGTTTCTTAGGACCAGTTATGTCTGCAAACACAACCTCTAAAGGTTCTTTGGTCTTAAACCCATTCAGTCTGTTTGCAGGAATAACCTTGCTTTTCTCTTGGCTACAAGCATTACAGTTTAAATACTTGCTACTGGATTTCAATTTTACTCCCTCTGACAATTCAACAGTTTGTTTGAGCATTTTGAAATTAATGTGCCCCAGACGTCTATGCAGTAAATGTATACATTCATCATGTGGCTTAACATTGTTATAAACTGAGTTAGCCATCTGCAACTGGTCATCATGTATCACATATAAATCATTCTCTAAAGTAGCAGTAACACTTTTACCCTCTTTCTCTATTATACAGTTATCTCCCCTAAAGGTTACTACATAATCAATATTAACTAAAGCCCTTACTGATAACAAATTAAATTTCAGTTTAGGTACATATAACATATTTAAATGCTTGTTTACACAAGAACAATAAGCAGTACCTTCATCAGATGATTTCATTTTCCATCCATTTGCCGATGATACATATTGTTTACTCATGGACATCTTTACAAACCTCTATTTTTAGTAATACACTGCAATGCTCTACTATGAACAACCACAAATCATGGTTTACAGTTAAATTGCTAGATATAGCTAAACTAACATTCTTCTTAGCTTTCTGGTGATTACCAGTATTCTGTTGTTTTCCCTTCTTATAGAATCTAGCTATATGTCCCCTAGTCCCACAAGAAAAAAACATTTCCTAACAGTATAGGCAGTTGAACACAAATCCTCTTCTTGTGGTTGTTCCTTCCTCAGTTGGTCCCATCCAGTCATCTTCTTGCTTTTTCTAACAACCTTCCAGTTATGTCAGTCAATGTCAGTTCATCTCTGGTTAGGACTTCCAGTGAAGATACGTAATCATCATAACTTTCATCCAATGAGGAAAGAATAATGTAAACTTGATGCAGCTCTGAAAATATCAGTTCTTTTTCATGTAACTCTTGAAAAGTTGTTTTCATGAAGTTCAAATGAGCTAACGTATCTCCACCTTTCAGAAGATGTGCTCTAAACAGTTTACATGTAAGATGTATGTGTGCACCTACACTGTCACGAACATAAATCCCCTTCAAATTCTCCCAACACCTAGCAGCAGACTCTTCTCCACGAATATGGACTAGCTGCTGTTCACTCAGTGTTAGTCCAATTATACAAAGAGCTCGTTCATTGTTTTAAAGTCAGCAAGCTTCTTGGCATCGTCCTCATTTTCTGGATCCCAAGCATTTACATCCGGTGGATTCTAAACTGCATTCCATAACCCTTCTCTACGCAGAAGTAGACTGCACTTCATAGACCAGGAAACATAGTTTGTTCCATCCAACTGGGTTATCAGTGATAGACTTGTTGAAGGGTCTTGTGCCATCTTTACCAGGATAGTAACCCACAATTAAACAGTAAACAGCCGTCTGTATACAGTACTGTGCATTCACACCAACTCTCAGTTATCTGAGCCTGGCATGGCCTGGGCCCATAACCAGTGTTGAGGTAATTCCCTGTTAGGAGAATGAGCGCATACAGGGAGACGTAGCGAGAGTGGTGAAGAATAACACACAACTAGTACACAGATACACTGTATAGTAAAATGTAGGTTTTTACTTCCAATAAACGTTTAAGCAAAGTCCAAACAAGCAGTCCAAGTCATTCACAATTAAAGCAGTCAGGTTTTAATCCAGGGATAATCCAGTAACAAAGTCCAGCATCAAAAACAGTTCAGTAACAGACTTACATCAAATCCAACTATGATCAGCAACAGTCTACAGAACAACAGAACAGGACCAAAACAACCCAGGTTTCTGGCTCCATCTTATGGCCGTTTGAGGAACCACACCCAGTTACACTTTTAGCATTCTCTTAAAGAGACAGTATTAAAATGTCTATCCTGGTTATATATATTCCAACCCAACTAACTGTTAGGTGACTTACAATCCTAACAGTTGTTAAGCAAATCACCGCAGTTGTTAAGTGAATCACACGATTGTTAAGCAAATTGTGTGATTCATGATTTGATTCACCCATTGATTGTGCTTGGGGGAAGGGTGTAAATGGTGATCATGTGAGCCTGGGATGCTGCAACTATCATAAATATATGCCTGTTGCCAAAGGCCTGAATTTTGGAGATGCTATGAGGGTCATAAGTGCAGTTGTAAGTAACTTTGCAGGGTCACTAAAAGAATGATTGTAAACCAAGAACTATCTGTATTGTAAGGTTACATGAACAGAATTTTGCAAACCTCAAAATATTTCTCCCCAACTGCAAAATTAGGGAGGGTTCCTTCTGTACTGCTTCTCATGTTCTTTTTCTTTCGGTGGGTCGAGATATCTTTTACCTGCTGATTCTCCAATCTGCAGCTTTCCCTCTGTCTCCCATGCCATTATATCACCCCTCCCTCTATCCTTCTGTCTCTCTCATATCTATCTTTTCTAGCATCCACCTACCCACCTCTATCTATCTATCTATCTATCTATCTATCTATCTATCTATCTATCTATCTATCTATCTATCTATCATCTGTCTATCTCTATCACCTCTCTCTCTCTCTCCCTCTCTCCCTCCCCCCTCTTCCCAATGTAAAGGACTGCTTTTTTCTTGTTTAAGTCAGTTGCTTCGAAAAGGTTTCTCTGCCACCCTGCATTGTCCCAACAGTTCCTCGTGGCTGCCTGCCTGTGTTCTGGGGCTAGAAACAAGGTTGTCTAAAGTGGGTGGTCAAATGGCTGCAATCAAAGCTCTATTTGTTTTCTTTACATTTAATGCAATTGCTGATTTGGTCTCATTTATAATATAACTTGACTCTAATATTGGTAAGTGATCATATATTTTTGCACATGCTCCATATCTCTGTCTCTAACCCTTCATCCTCCAGCTACACCTGTCAGTTTTAAAGAAAAACTGAAGAAGGCTGAAGGTCTGGAAGGTGGAGTAGCTACTCTCTGCTGTGAATTAAATAAACCTGCTCCGGTGGAGTGGTTGAAAGGACAAAAAACTTTACGGCCAGGCAGCAAATACCGAATGAAGAAAGAAGGCACAATCGTTGAGTTGACAATCCATGATCTGGACCTGAAAGATGCTGGAGATTATACCTGCATTTCTGGAGACCAACAGATGACCACAGTCTTAACTGTGAATGGTAAAAAAAGCCAAATCAAAGCACAGCTTTGTTTATCTTGTGGAGATATTCCTACCACCCCTATATTTGTGTCTTTTCAAAGTTTGACCATCTGGTTTACTCTCTTTTGCCTTGACCTTCTGTGTCTTTCTGGCCTCAGGATCTCTGCTTTCCTTTTTAGCTTGATAGGAAATGGTGCTTTACAGATGATTTCTGAGCATTGGTATTAGTAGAGCAGTTGAAAATAGTCCTTGTGTCCACTTTAAGCAAGCCTGAATCCTGTCTCTCCAAACAATTCTGTCTTGCAAACATTCAACTTTCAACCTTAGGAGAAGTCTGCTTTGAGGACCACCTTCCAAAGTTGGAATTGGTAGCAACTGTTGAGAACACACCAGATGGTAATCCAGGGGTGTCACACTTGGACATCATGTGTATGAAAGATAGTCTTCCCCATAACTTGTTGCTGTTGATGTGGTATCTTCTCCTTCTGTGTCCCTCAGCCGTGGCTGCGCAATTCAAAACTCAACTGAAGAACCAGGAGGTGA
The DNA here is from genome assembly GCF_049901715.1 of Pseudonaja textilis. Taxonomy (NCBI): domain Eukaryota; kingdom Metazoa; phylum Chordata; class Lepidosauria; order Squamata; family Elapidae; genus Pseudonaja; species Pseudonaja textilis. Next base: position 2,535,696 of record NC_142008.1, read on the forward strand.
CCGAAAGTGGAACTGCCACTCTGCATTGCGAGTTGACCAAAGCGGTAGATTTGGTCGTGTGGATGAAGGATGAAAAAGTACTGAAACCAAGTGAGAAGTACCGAATGAGGTTAGAAGGACGCTTTGCTGAGCTGTCCATCCAAGATCTGGAGGTCTCAGATGCTGGAAGTTACACTTGCATGTGCGGGGATCAGAAGACCAAAGCAACTTTGAAAGTGAATGGTAATAAGCCTTTGCAACTGACCTTCTTTGGCTTTCTTGGTTGCTCCTGGTAGCTGGGTTCTTTCATCGATCGCCCGAAATACAATCACTTTTAATGTAGTTTCATAAGCAGGATCTTCTCCGAAGTTTCATAAACCTTGTTTTAGTTTTCTTGATTCCCCCCGACCCCTCGGTATGTTTCAAATGTCGCAAGAGTTTTATCCATTGAGATCTAATCCATTCAGCAATTTTTGATCCTGTCTTTCTCCATGTCACGTCCTTTCAGCACTGCCCGTGTTTTTCCAAGAAGAACTAAAAAACAAGGAAGGGATTGAAGGGGAATCTACCACTTTCCAATGTAAGCTGAATAAAGCAGCAACTGTGGAATGGTACAAGGGATCTAGGCTGCTAAAACCAGATGGAAAATTCCAATTAAAACAGGAAGGTCCTTGTGTTGAACTGGTGATCCAAAGCTTGGATGTCATTGATTCTGGAGATTATACTTGCAAATGTGGAGCCCAGAAGACTACAGCTAAATTGACCATAAATGGTAAAGAAAATATACATGTCACCCTTAAGTCACTGTATCTTAAAATCTTATGTTTTCTAGTGTTCTCCAGTGAAGCTCAGTACCACAGCTTATCTTTATGCAGCTAACTTGCTTCTTCTTCTTAAACCAATCTTTGAGTAGTCATCATCAATCTTGGAGTCTCATAAACAGTGTCTTGTCTTTAAAAACTTTCAATTTCCAAAGGAAGAGGTCACAACACCTTTTCCTCAACATTCCTTTGGGACATCCAAAAGTTTGCAGGAGCTACAGTGAGAAGACCTTTAAACTTGCCCTGGAAATCAGCTGCCACAGAGCAATTCAGAATGCAGAATAACAGAGTTTGAGGGGACCTTGGAGGTTACCTAGTCCAACCCCCTGCTCAGGCAGGAAACGCTATACCATTTCAGAGAAATGGCTGTCCAGTCTCTTCTTGAAATCCTCCAGTGATTGAGCACCCAAAACTTCTGGAAGCAAGATGTTCCACCGATTAATTGTTCTAACTGTCAGGAAATTTCTCCTGAGTTTTAGATTGGTTCTCTCTTTGATAACCTTGCATCTAATACTTCTTGTCTGACTAGCAGATGCCTTGGAGAATAGGTTGACCCCATTTTCCTTGTAGCAACCCCTTAGATATTGGAAGATTGCTAGCCATATCAAATTCCTGCAACTGTTTTAACCTCCAGTCTCCTAGTCATCTTTGATGCTTTCCTCTGCACTTTTTCTAGAGTCTCAACATTTTTTTTAATATTGTGGTAACCAAAACTGGATATAATACTCCAAGTGTGGTCCTAATAAGACATTATAAAGTGTTGTTAACACCTCATATGATCTTGATTCTATCAATTCAAACAATACAACTAATGAATAATGAATAATATTCTACTAATCCCTGTTAATGGCATTAACAGTTTCAAAGTTAAACTCTTTGAGCAATAGATGTCCTAGTAGACTATCCACTTAAACACGAGACAGCCATGTGCTGCAGCTGCCAAAAAACAGTCCTCAGTTGCATTAATAGAAGAATAGAATCAAGATTACGAGGAGTGTTAACTCCACTTTATAATGTCTTGGTAAGACCACAATATTTCCATCCATTTTGGTTGCTACGATGTAAAAAAGATGTTGGGACTCTGAAAAGAATACAGAAAAGAGCAATGATGATTAGGGGTTTAGAGACTAAAACACATGAAGAATGGTTGCAGGAATTGGGCATGTCTAGTTTAATGAATGTCTAGAGCCAGAAACGACTAGCACATATGTGCGAGGGGAACCTTTACCCTTTTATCTTAGTTTAATGAAAAGAAGGATTAGCAGTGACATGATAGCATCTTCCAATATTTGAGAGGCTGCCACAAAGAAGAGGGAGTCAAAACTATGCTCCAAAGCACCAAAAGGCAGGACAAGGAGTAACAGATAGAAACTTGTCAAGGAGAGATCCAACCTGGAACTAAGGAGAAATTTCCTGACAGTGAGAACAATGAATCAGTGGAATGGTTTAATTCCAAAATTGTGATTATTCCATCATTGGAGATTTTCAAGAGGAGATTGGACAGCCATTTGTTCAGAATGGTATTATTGAGATAGATGGCAAACACCAAAACCCCTCCCAACTCGATGATTCTATATTTATGTTCTAAATGAGTATAAAACTGTTGAACTGAAATTAGGTGTACTGCAATTAATGGCATCCTCTCTATACAGTCCATTTGAAACGGGAGGCAAATGTCTACCTATTTTTTTTTAAAGAATCAGATGTCAGAAATTATAACTACAAAACTAGCCCTATCTCAGTGGTCTAATCTAGCGTTTCCCAACCTTGGCAATTTTTTAAGTGTGTAGATTTCAGGTCCTAGAAGTCTCATCAACACTCCTGCCAGCTGTGGAATTCTGGGCGTTGAAGTCTACACCACTGGAAATTACCAAGGTTGGGGAACCCTGATCTAATCTAACCATCAGCCCTCATTCTCCTTAATTCATTCTATGCATTGGGATCCATAGTATCGCTGGTACAGGTAGACCTCAATTTACAACCATTCATTTAGTATCCGAAGTTACAAGACCCTGAAAAAAGTGACTAAAGATAATTTTTCACACTTACGACCACGGTCACATGATCAAAATTTGGACCGACAGATGTTTATGATAGTTTCAGTGTCCCGGACTCATGCAATCCCCTTTTGTGATCTGCTGACAACCAAAGTCAACAGGGAAGCCAGATTCACATAACAACTGTGGGAAGAAAGGTCATCAAATGGGGCAAAACTCACTGAACAACTCAGCACAGAAATTTTGGGCTGAAGTATTGTCGTAAATTGAGGACTACCTGTATTCTCAAGACCAATACACCTTCCATTGTCTCCTGCAATTTTTGCATCAAATGATAAAGTCAAGCCACACTTGCAAGAATTCCAGATTACAAATTCTATAAATTGAAGATTAAAATGGTAATTTCCAAGTTTCTGTAGTCTGACAAGATGGCAATCATCAGGCATCAGACAGACCTCATACAATAATCCATTAAGGTATATGATTAGGTTGAATTATGCGTTGTGATTAATTAACCCAAATGTTTGCTAAGGAAGGAGTTGTTGGAGCTCCTAACTAACCCTGATGGACTTCTTCATTCTTTAGCCCTGCCGGTCCTCTTCATCAAATCCTTGAAAGATGAAGAAGCTATGGAAGGCAAGGTTGCCACTTTCCAGTGTGAGCTGAACAAAATCTCTGCCCCCATAGAGTGGAAGAAAGGACACAAGATCCTTAAGTCAGGAAGCAAATATAAAATGAAACACGAAGGAAAAATTGCTGAACTGGTGATCCAGAACTTGGAAGTAACAGATTCTGGAATCTATGCTTGTATATCTGGAGAACAGCAAACCACAGCAACTTTAGAAGTCAAGGGTAAACTTTTATCTCTCCATATATATATTTATTCTGTTGGTTCCTTTGATCTCCTGGTCTTTCTCAGTCTTTTAGTTTCTCCTGAAGTCCTAATCTTTGTGTCAGACTATATATGCTGACAGTGACAATCTTTCATCAACTATCTCAGAGAATCACCCAGCTTAGGTAGATATCAGCAGAGCTTATCCATCAATCACATTTTAATCTTTTAATTTAAAAAAGCCATCTTTCTTATTTCTGAAGATATCCAAACCTTTAAGATTCTTCTTGTTAAGAGCTGAGATTGTCATATTGTTCATAAGAACTTCCCTCAATTTACGGCCTTCAAAGGGCTTCAGTTATGGACGAGGAAGACATGTGTATGTATGTATGTAAGTATGTATGTATGTATGTATGTATGTATGTTAGTTATTCAGCTTTGTTCGGGTATTTTCCCACGTCATTGTAGTTGTGCTTTTAAAGTTGTAGAAACGTTTCGGCAGAATCTCATCTGCCATCATCAGGCTTCTGTATTGTGTTCGTCTGTGAATCAGACTTACAGTGGTTTCAGTTTTAAATTTGGGGCTAGCCAGAATGTTTTTTTTTTCTTCATCCTGATTGGTTGGGAGTCTTGGTCTGTGTTTATTGCTCTTGGTGTTTGCTGTGTTCTGCTTCGGTGTTTCTAATATCTTCTGTCAAACATATATATGTATGTATGTATGTATGTATATTTGTTTTCTTAAGTTTTCACGGGTACTTACATGTATGGTATTCAGTTTTGTTCGGGTATTTTCCCATGTCATTATAGTTGTGCTTTTAAAGTTGTAGCAACGTTTCGGTAGAATCTCATCTGCTATCATCAGGCTTCTGTATTGTGTTCGTCTTTAAAAGCACAACTACAATGACATGGGAAAATACCCAAACAAAGCTGAATACCATACATGTAAGTACCCGCGAAAAATTAAGAAATATATATATATATTACAAATAAATATATGTAATTCAGATAAATCCATAACAAATGCTAACTTCATAGCTACTACCCAACTTAAAATACTGTATATATGTTCAACCACTTTTCTAATGCTTGGAACTCAGAATCGCTACAGTTAAGTAAAGAAGGACCTCAAGGAATCAAGAACAGAATCTTTCTTGGGTAAACTTGGAATGTCTAAAATGTCCATATGCTTTAAATATCACACCATTATTTGTCTTCTCAGTGTGTCCCTGAATAGCATCCTCCTAGACAATAATTTTACAAAAAATGTCTAGTGTACCATGTTCTCCCAATCTATAAGTTCTTGTTTTGCTGCCTTTGAGTGGTAGGACTTCCATGCTTGTATGATGTCCTGTGGTTTCCATCTTGTTGTCCTTCATGCTTACCTTTCATCTCTGTCCTTGTTGCCACCTTCTCAGCTCTGCCCGTTCTTTTCAAAGAAGGGCTGAAGAACCGGGAAGCTGTTGAAGATGCCACCACTACCCTCCACTGCGAGATGTCTAAAGCTGGGGCTGAGGTCCAGTGGAAGAAAGGGTCACAAACGCTTAAGCCAAGTGATAAATACAGAATGAGGCAGGAGGGTCCTGTTGCCGAGTTGTTGATTCGAGATCTGAAGGTGGTAGACACGGGAGATTACTCCTGTGTGTGTGGAGATCAGAAGACCACAGCCGTCTTGACTGTTCATGGTAATCAGTTGTTCCATAGTCTGTTGTATTAATCATCTTGTGTGATTTGCGTTGTGATGTCTTTTTTTTTTTTTGTAAATTTTATTTGAGTTTTCACAAAAAGAAAAAAAATACAAGTAAAACATCTTTTTTGAAAGTAGCGTAATCCCGGGTTACATTTCTTTGTACAGACACAAATTCAAGTTCATGCTCATTTTTTATATTCTATTCCATATCTTATTACTATTTTACATTTTCTGCATAGCTTCTCCCCTCTTTTAATTTTCTCAATTTTATTTTAATTATCTCATCTCAATTCAAATCATTATATTTGTATTTTTTGTCTGTCCTGTTTCAATTATCTATTATCTTTTCTCATTAAACAAAATTTCTCCTGTAGTTACTGATTGGAGTATGACGCCTTTATATCTTTTAAGTTTATCCATTTAACTCTTATTTAGGCTTCAATATATACCCTAAAGTTATAACATTCAATATAATACATAACTTCCATTTGGATTCTGCTTGGTACATTCTTAAAATACACACTATATTCTTAAAAAAAGAAAAAATTATAAATATATGTAATTAAAACAACACATTCCATTCCAATTCAATTCTATCATTAATATTAATATTCATTAAAATCTTAACTTCTTTAACATTGCTTTTCAATTAAATATCATACTTCCATGGGAACAGTTATAAGCTTTCCATAATTAATTCCCCCCCTTCACTTATATTTTATAAAACATTAACTAATTAAAATGTTCCCATCCCTTCCTAATTCAATTTTCTCATTTATTTTATTTCACTTATTTTATTAACAAACATTTCACTAAGTTACACTAACTATTTTATCTCTCATTTTAATCATACATTGTTTCCAATTTTCTAAAGTTATTTCTATTACTAATATAACAATACAGTCTTATGTGCCTTTACAGAATCCCTTTTTCAGTTAGTTTTTCACCCATTATCTCTAAATAGGTCCTGTTTCTCTATATCTTGCTCCGGTCCTTTGTAACTTCTTTTCCTTTCCTTCTTCCCTCTCTTCTTCTCTCTCCCCTTTTTACCCCCTTGTCTCTCTACCTCTATTTCTTTCTTCTGTATTCCCCTTTTCTGTTGCTTTCCAGTATTATACTTATTTTTCGAATTATTTTTCTTTTCTTTGGTTGTTTTTTTAAATCTTAAATTCTCCATGCTCTTTCCCCCCTTTCCTTTTTCTTCCCCATATAGAATTACTTGTTCATTAAAGATGGCTTCTTCTTTGTCTCAGTCTTCTTGTTTTGCAGACGTTTCTTATTGTTTCTCATAGTTCTAAATCTCCATTTCTAAGAATTGAAAAACAAAGCCAAAGGAACTTCTCCCTTCTTGTGCATCTTCTTTGTACTTTTTAAGTTCCATTTTCAATTGATCCAGGAGTGGTGCAATTGTATAAATTTTTAAACAACCACCCGATTAATTTTAGTCATTCAAATGTAATAACCAAGAATCCAAAGATCACCAAGTAATCCAAATACACGCAAGCTGTTTCTTTTTGCTCTTTTTTCCCCCACTTTCTCTTCCTGGGGTTACAATTTTATTGTAGTGTCCAGAAATCTTTATTATCCCTTTGGCATTTTGTTTTATTTTCAGTTTAATTGCCTATTGATGTCAAAGCGGATTTTTCCAATTTCTTATTTAAGTCTCTTAGTTGTCAGTATAGGGAAGGAGAGAGAAGAAAAAAAACCCAAACCTTTCCCTTTTCATTTTCCTTCGCTGCTTCCGACTCTTCTTTGGGAGCAATGTTATTTTTTGTAAGTTTAAATTCCAGGGTACCTTAGTTGTTGCTTTTACAATTTAACCCAGTCAGCCAAAACTTTCACTTCTTATCTTCCTCCTGCACATTCTTTTCCAGTCGAATTCTCCTTTGTGGTGGACATTTCTGACCACCGCTGCAACCGCTTTCGGGAAAGGGAGTAATGCCAGCTGGGGAGGAGAGATGCAGCTCTCCTCAACCCTGCTGGCAGTCTCCCCCCTCTTCACCACCTCTATGGGGTGGCTTAGCCCCGAAACCATCCAGCTCGGGGCGTTCCAGCAGCGAGCCCAGACTGAAACTGTGCACAATCGCAGATTTCTGTCTGTCGCCGAAGAGACTTCAAACCGGAAGTGCATTGCGATGTTTTGATGTCTTGTCTTCATGTTGGTTACTTGGTCAAGTAACCCTGTTTGTGTCCAAAGTTAACAAGAGTGTCACACTTTGGCTGATTGGGATTACAATTATTTTGGTAATGTTAGTTCTTATCGGGATTTGAGCTGTCTGCTTGAGACCCTCAGACGGTCCTTAAGCTTTGCCCCATGATGTTCCCCAACATGAGGTTCTCAACTTGATGTTCTCCAGAAGAGCTGAGGCTACAGTCCCAAAATTCCTAGGCAAGTTTTGGTCCCATGACATCTGGACCATGTTATGTACTTAACAACTTCTTCAGACTCTGTGTTCTTGGTTTGATGATGGGTATTTACTTTGCAAAGAAAAGACTCCATCTCCATGTTGGAAATCCTAACTGCACAATACTTTCAGGTTCTGAAGGCAGATTTTTACAGGCTGAAAGTATCTCCCACAATGTGGGAGGCCTTTGAAAATAGCTCAAGTCAGGAGATAGCTTTTATCTTTTCACGTGCCACAAATTTTTTTCTTTCTTACAACTTCCTAAGGTTATGCTACCATTTCTCCTCTCTTAATATCTTCTGCAAACCTTCATTAAGATATTTCTCTCTAGACAAAATCTTCTTGATTGTGCAAAATTCCAGTGTGATCTCTTTTCTCCTTGTCTCACATAACAATATGCAGTCTTTGCTAATAGTTATCGCAACATGCTAAAATTTCTTGATTGTGCAAATCTGTGCGTTCCCACAGAGAATTTTTATGCTTTTTGACACAGGGACATATTAATTTCTGGTGGCAAATATACATAATAATAATATTCCTTCCTGCTCCTATTTTCTCCACCACAACAACCTGTGAGATGGGCAGAGAGAGAAGGAGGGAGGGAGGGAAAGAGAGTGGCGGGGGAACTGGCCCAAAGTCACTTAGTCGGCTTTCATACCTAAGACGGAACTAGAACTCGCCAACTCTTGATGATTTGACCCAAAGCCATCCAGTCGCCTTTCGTGCCTAAGAGAGAACTAGAACTCACAATCTCCTGCTGATTGGCTGAAACTCATACACTTGGCTTTCATGCCAAAGACGGAACTAAAACTCACCATCTCATGGTGATTGGGGTAAAATCAGCTAGTTAGCTTTGATGCCTAAGGCTGGACTAGAATTTGCCATGGTTTCTAGCCTTAACACCTTAATCACTACACCTTACTGGCTCTCATATTAATGTCTTCTGAATCAAAACAGGTTTCACAGAATTATTATATCAGAAGTAAGACATATCTTGCAATGAAATATATATTCTTTTTTTAATTTACCACCTCTCAAAAATATGTTGATTTTTCAGTTCTAAAGACATTCTAACCTTAGCTCACAGTATATAACAAGGTATTATTCCTTTCTAGTTTCTATTGGGCAGACCATATCTTTAGCACATTCATTTCTGATCACTGCATTTTAAGAAGGATGTTGACATTTTAGAAATGCATATTTATTTATTGATTGGTTAGTTTTATATCCCACCTTCTTTCTATTTGGAGAATTTCAGAATGATCTTTGTGGCTAAAGGAGAATATGAAGATTGGCTCTCCTAATACAATATTAATCCTATACCTTCTTCTCCAACATTCCGAGACTAAACACTGCAAAATACTGTATAACATTGGAAATTCCTTGTAAAACTTTCAATTTAGCCCAGAATTTGAGCCAATTCCAAAGGATATTTTGCATTGCATCTCTACATTTGTTCTTTTAAATATATTTTAATCCATTTCTTTATTTTCCTTCCTAAAGGTATCCATGTAACTTTCTTTTCTTCTTTTTTAATTCTATTTTATCAGGTGGTTTTTGCCTTCTTTTATCTTCTTTCTTCTTAAAGATTTTTTTCCATGAGACCCATTGAAATGCTATTTTTATTTCCGATTTTGGAAGTATTTTATTTATTTCTCTTCCTAAACTTCTGATTTTTGAATTGTTTTTGTACTATTGTTGCTTGCAGTTATATATCTATTTCTGGACCCATTCAGTGTGCTAGTTCCAACTGAGTTATTTGTTCAGAGAAAAATGCCTATGTCTTTCCTGTCTGCTTTATAAAGACCCACTTTGTAAAAAACATTTGGTAAGGCAGCAAAAAGTGTGAATTCTGCTAACTAATTGTTTCTTTTATTTTTTATTTTTATTTCTCTTATATGTATCCATGTATTCATAACTATGTTTTTACTTATATCTATTATCTTGTAAGCAATCGACAAATAAAAATAAATAAATAAATAAAAACTGGAGGAATAATGTTTTAGGAAAAAAATGTGGTTTTTTTTCATCTAAAATGTTTGATGGAACCCAAATGGTATAGAAAAGCAGAACGTTGCTATTGTATTTTATGGTATACATTTGCAGGTTCAAATTTATTTTGATCTTTAAATAAGAAAGTAACATCTCAGCTGAAAATGTGCTCTTAGGATTCATTCATTCATTCATTCATTCATTCATCCATCCATCCATCCATCCATCCATCCATCCATCCATCCATTTATGATTTATTCATCCATCCATCCAATATCTGTATAGTTGCAATCATTCCTTCCTGTTTATCCTTTCTTCCTCTTCATTTATCTATCCTTCCTTCCTTCCTCCCTCCCTCCCTCCCTCCCTCTCTCCCTCCCTCCCTCCAGAAGTGATTTTCAGCAGGTTCTGACCAGTTCTGGAGAACTGGTAGCGGAAATTTTGAGTAGTTCGTAGAACTGGCAAATCCCACCTCTGACTGGAGATATTACAGTATCCTTCTCCTGCCATGCCCACCAAGCCACACCCACAAAACCGGTAGTAAAAAAATTTGAATCCCACCACTGCCTCCCTTCCTCCCCCTTCCTTCATCACTTCAGTTTAAAAATATGATTAAAACATTAAAATCATTCTAAAACTATAATAGCAATAAAAACAATAAAAAGGATGTCGATTTTTAGCATGCAACAGGACAACCAGCTTCAAACTGGAAATTGCATTTGTACAACGATGTTATCATCATTTCCACCATGACATCATGCAAATAGCAGTGGTGATGTCGTGCATTATGCAAATTGTGTCACAATCCCAGCTGGCTCCACCCTTCAGATGCTCATGGTTGAGTTCTTTTCATGTTGCATTCTTGAAAAAGCTCCCTTGCTGGAAATCTCAAAACTCTGAAATTTAAAACAATCTATACTCTGTTGGTGTTATGCTCCACAGCTCTACCTCTGCGTTTCCAAGAAGAACTCAAAAACCAAGAGGTCCTGGAAGGAAGAACGGCCATTCTGCGCTGTGCCTTAAATAAAACTGCCATGGTGGATTGGAGAAAGGATGCACAGATGCTCCAACCAGGTGCAAAATACAAAATCAAACAGAAAGAAAACGTTGCAGAACTTACAATCCAGGATGTGACTGAAGAGGATGCGGGAGAATATTCCTGTATTTGTGAAGATCAGACCACATCAGCCACTGTCACTGTGCAGGGTAAATATAGGACACCTCTCTCTTTTTTACCCCTTTCTGATTAAAAGTAGGTATTGGCGATATTCTTTGAGAATATCTGTAGCTTAGAGATGAATTGTGTGATCTTTGGTGCTCACTGAACTGGGTTGTTTTATTGCAGTTGTTTCATGACAACTAGGGAACGTCATCAGTGCTAGGAGGGAGTGTAGGGTTTATGCAGAGTAGGAGGAAGAGGAGAAGGAGAACTGTGAGGTTCTTGGTGCTCTTTGAGGTTAGTGGTTTCTTGCAAATGTTTCATGACCCAAGAGAATTCCATCAGTGCTAGAAGGGAAGGGGGTATGCAGAGGGGAGGAGGGGAAGGAGGAAGACTGTGAACTTCTTAATGCTCTCTGAGCTTGTTGGTTTTCTTGAAGATGTTCCATGACACAGCTAGGTAACATCATCAGCGCTAAGTGATGAGTGATAAGTGACCAGTGCTGGGGCTTATGATATTACCTAGTTTGGTCATGAAACGTCTGCAAGAAAACCACCAAGCCCCAAAAGCACCAAGGACCCTATCATCTTTGGTATCTCTTTAGAGTTTTAGGCCACTTTTGGAAACAATCCACAATTTGAGTGGGTTCATTTTTTTCACCAGCTTCTGTATCTATTGCTTTCTGTTACAACCTGAGCTCCCATTCTTTTAATTTGCAGTTGGAATCTTAGAGTTATAAGAGAGCCATTAAGATTATCTAGTCCAGCATCCCCTCTGGGGAATTCTGGGAGCTCATGTTCATTCATCTTAAACTTTCCAAGGTTGAGAAATACCGATCTAGACCATTTAATTGTACCACTTTAGCAGAAAAGCAGGAAAATTTATGTCTGCTGTTGGAGTGTGGATTAGGAGCGTACAGATAGTTCTTATAATCATTTGTTTAGTGGCCATTCAAAGTTACAACAGCACTGAAAATTGACCTATGACCATTTTCCACGTTTACAATAATTACAGCATCCCAACAATCACGTGATCAAAATCAAAATTCTTGGCAACTGGTTCACATTTATGACGGTTTTAAGTCTCAGGATCACGTGATTGCTTTTTGAGACCTTGTAACAATTGGGGGAAGCCAGATTCACTTAGCAACCATGTGACTAGCTCCACAACTGCAGGGATTCACTTAACAACTGCAGCAAGAAAGGTCATCAAATGGGGCGGAACTCACTTAGCATCCGTCCTGCTTAGCAATGGAAGTTTTGGGCCTTCATTGTGACCATACGTCGAGGACTTACCTGCAAGTGATTCCATACATAACCCTTAAGAGGAATCTCATGGGTTTATTCTAGCTGTGAGGATGGATGACCTCAAATGTTCTATTTACTCTCTCCAGTGTTACCTCCAGGTTTCAAAGTCAACCTGAAGAACCTCGAAGCTGCTGAAGATGGCGCTGCCGTTCTTCGGTGCGAGCTGACCAAAACTCCTGCCCTTGTGAAATGGTGGAAGGGAAGTGAGGTTTTGAAGCCCAGTGACAAATATGAAATGAAACTGGAAGGTGTGGTTGCTGAATTGGTGGTCCACCACTTGCAAATGGCCGATACTGGGGATTACAGCTGCACCATCGGCGATTCGAAGACTTCAGCTTTCTTAAGGGTGAATGGTACATAAAACGTTTTGTTTCCTGTAGTCAAATCCAATAGATGGAAAGCGAGGAGGGCATCTAAGTTTCTCTGGTCATCTTAGGTATAAGAAAGAAGTCAAAAGTTCTTTGCAGCCCTTGGAGGCTGAGTAAGATCGATAAAAGAGAATGTTTGTAGCGCGGGGTTGAACTATGTAATTCTTGGTGCTTTCTGAGCTTTGTGGTTTTCTTGTGTCTGATGCAATTTTACAATCTGGAGCTGATGGGGACACAAGTTTTTGGAAACTAAGAGTGCCTTTGATTAATGTTTCTGGTTGTTTAAAATAATACAACAGGCTCTTTTTGATGAATATGAATTCTGATAAAAACTGGTTCAGACCTGTTAAAGGCAAGGATTGTACAAAGATTTCAACTCTAGTAACCTGCCAACAGATCATTCCTCATTATAGGTAGTTCTTGACTTACAACCATTCATTTAATGACCATTCAATGTCACTGAAAAAATGAGTTATGACTGTTTTTCACTTTTAACTGTTGCAGCATCCTTGTGGACACATGATCAAAATTCAGACACTTGGCAACTGATATTTATGACGGTTGCCATGTCCTGGGATCATGTGATCATCTTTTGGGACTTCTGACAAGCAAAGTCAATTGGGCTAGATTCAGTGAACAACGGTGTTACTAACTTAACAACTATAGTGATTCCCTTAAGAACTTTGGCAAGAACGGTTGTAAAATGTAAAATGCATTTTCAACTACCTGCTTAGTAACATAAATTTTGGGTTCAACTGGGGTCGCAAGTTGACAACTACGTAAATAAAGTGATTCTTTTATACATGGGGCACCTCTCCTTACTTTTAGGTAAATAAAAAAGATATTAAATTATTTTGCTGCTTCAAATCAAGATGGAATAAAAGAATACGGATAGTCCTCGACTTACAATCTCAACTGAGCCCCAAATTTCTGTTATTAAGTGAGACATTTGTAAAGTGCGTTTTGCTCCATTTTGCGACCTTTCTTGCCACAATTTGTAAGCGAATCACTGAAAGTTAGTAATGCGGTTATTAAGTGAATCTGGCTTCCCTATTGAATTTATTTGTCAGAAGTTCACAAAAAGTGATCTCATGACCCTGGGGCACATCACAGGTCATAAATATATGTCAGCTGCCAAGCGTCTGAATTTTGATCGCAAGACCATGGGGATGTTTCAACATTCATATGTGTGGAAGTCAGCCATAAGTCACTTTTTTAGGTGCTGTTGTAACTTTAAATAATCATTGAATGAACTGTAAGTCAAGGACTACTGTTACACGTTTGGAAGGGACCTTGGAGGTCTTCTAGAAGACACTTCAAGCTAATGAAGTGCTTGCTGTTGAGTTTGGAAGAAAAGGGGGAGAATGATCCATGGGGCCTACAAATGGATCCTTTTCTTCAACATCTGGGTATTCACCTGCTTTCTTCCTTCTGAACCCCTCCAGCCATCCCTGCAAGGTTCAAGAAAGGTCTGGAAGACCAAGAAGCTACAGAAGGTGGAACTATTACTCTCCAGTGTGAGCTGACAAAAACGGCTACGGTGGAATGGAAAAAGAAACACAAGACGCTGCGTGCAAATGACAAATACAGCCTGAAGCAGGAAGGCCCTGTGGTAGAGTGTGTGATCCATAACCTTGGTCTTGGAGATGCTGGAGAATACTCCTGTGTCTGTGGTGATCAGAAAACCACTGCGGATCTGGCAGTCCGCGGTAAATCAATTTATCTCGAGTTCTGCCTTTGGCAAATCTGTGGGTTTTTTGTCTTGTTTGTTGATGTCTTGTGGTTTGTCTATCAAAGTTGGAAGGAAGGAAGGAAGGAAGGAAGGAAGGAAGGAAGGAAGGAAGGAAGGAAGGAAGGAAAAGTGACAGGGAGAATGGGAGGAGGAAGAAGGATAGAAAGAAGGAAGGAAAAGGAAAGAAGGAGGCAGGGAAGGAAGGGCGGGAGGAAGGGAAAGAAGGAAGGAAGGACAACAGTGAGAAAGGCAGGAAGGGAAAAATATAAAGAAAGGAAGAGAAGGACATACTCTATTTTTTTCTTACATCGATTCCTTTTCCTTACCTCTGACCAAACTTTGTCCAAAGTCCATCTACCCCCGGACAATCTTCACTCCTCTCTCTTATGTCCTTCAGCCCTACCTCCCCAATTCAAACAGGAACTGAAGGATGTGGCAGCCGTCGAAAATGAAACAGCCGTGTTGCATTGTGAGCTCACCAAAGCTGCTCCTGTGGAATGGATGAAGGAAGGAAAAAAATTAAAAGGGGACAAATACAAATTGAGACAGGAAGCATCTGTCGCTGAGTTGGTAATCCGCAATTTAGAAGTTGAGGATGCTGGACGTTACACCTGTATTTGTGGAGATCAGAAAACTTCAGCTGTATTGACTGTTAAAGGTAAAATTTGCACAAATGTATTGATAGATGATAAATAAACTCAGCAGCTTTTGTTAGAGGTAAAACTAAAAAGAGATATTTATTCTAGGCTTTATTGACATACATGTGTGTTTTTCCTTTAGCTTTTATGTACAGGTAGCCTCAACTTAACAACAGCTAGTGACTGTTCAAAGTTATAGTGGCATTGAAAAAAAGTGTCTATGACTATTTTTCACACTTACAACCAATGCAACATCCCCATGGTCACATTGTCAAAATTCAGGCGTTTGACATATATGAATCATATATATGATGGTTGTAATGTTCCAGGATCATGTGATCTCCTTTTGCAATCTTCTGACAAGCAAAGTCAATGGGGTAGCCAGATTCACCGAACAATTGTCTGAATCACTTAACAACTGCTGTGGTTCACTTAACAATTATGACAAGATAAGTCATAAAATAGGGCAAAATTCACTTAACAAATGTCTCAGCAACAGAAACTTGGGGCTTAGTTGTGGTCACAAGGACTACCTGTATTAAGTATGCAGCATTTGGCAGAGGAACATTTAAATTTTAATCTGCATTTTCCTTTGGTCATTTTGTCAAAGAATGCAATAAGATTGACATGATCCACTTTTGACAAACTCATGATGGCTACTGGTTATAACTTTGCTTGTCTCTAGGTGTTCACAGATCAGTTGCTTGAATATCTTTTTCAGGATTTCCCCAGATACCAATCCTGAAAAAAAATAAGCAAGCAAGCAAGCGATCTGAAAACACCTAGAACCAAGCAAAGTCATAAGCATAAGCCAATATGGGTTTCTCAAAAATATAGCATGCCAGACAAATCTTATTGCATTCTATGACAATGTGACAAAATGAGTGGACCAGTGAAAAGATGGGGAAATAATTTACTTGCACTTTAGCAAGGCATTTGATAAAGTAGACCGCAACCTACTTCTTGATAAGCTAGAAAAATGAGGGATAGACAATATGACCACCAGATGGATTCATAACTTGCTGACCAACCACACTCAGTGTGTGATCCTGAATGGAACTGCATGTACATGGAGGGAAGGATGCAGTGGTGAACCCCAAGACTCTGTCTTAGGCCCAGCACTCTTCAATATATTCATCAGTGAGTTAGATGAGGGGATAGATGAGGATCTCAATACATTAGTATATGATTTGATTGTTGATTGTACTCTATAACTATCATTAAGTGTTGTACGTTATGATTCTTGATTCTTAACGAATGTACCTTTTCTTTATGTATACTGAGAGTATTTACGCCAAGACAAATTCCTTGTGTGTCCAATCACACGTAGCCAATAAAGATTTCTATTCTATTCTATTCTATTCTATTCTATTCTATTCTATTCTATTCTATTCTATTCTATTCCATTCCATTCCATTCCATTCCATTCTAATTCTATTCTACTCTACTCTACTCTACTCTACTCTACTCTACTCTACTCTACTACTCTACTCTATTCTAATTCTATTCCATTCCATGCCGTGCCATGCCATGCCATCCCATCCCATCCCATATATTCTATTCTATTCTATTCTATTCTATTCTATTCTATTCTATTCTATTCTATTCTATTCTATTCTATTCTATTCTATTCTATTCCATTCTAATTCTATTCTACTCTACTCTACTCTACTACTCTACTCTATTCTAATTCTATTCCATTCCATGCCATGCCATCCCATCCCATCCCATCCCGTATATTCTATTCTATTCTATTCTATTCTATTCTATTCTATTCTATTCTATTCTATTCTATTCTATTCATTCCATTCCATTCCATTCCATTCCATTCCATTCCATTCCATTCCATTCCATTCCATTCTATTCTATTCTATTCTATTCTATTCTATTCTATTCTATTCTATTCTATTCTATTCCATTCCATCCCATCCCATCCCATCCCATCCCATTCCATATATTCTATTCTATTCTATTCTATTCTATTCTATTCTATTCTATTCTATTCTATTCTATTCTATTCTATTCCATTCCATTCCATTCCATTCCATTCTATTCTATGACATGACACCAAGCTATCAGGAATCGCTAACACCCCAGCAGACAAGCTCAAGATCCGGAAGGATCTCAACTGACTTGAACACCGGGCCCTATCCAAGAAATGCATTTCAGTCAGGAGAAAAATAAGGTTTTACGCTTAGGCAGGAGAAACCGAGTGCAGAGGTATAGAATGGATGGTACCTGGCTCAATCTTAGTAACTGCAAGAGGGATCTTGGAGTCCTAGTGGAAATAACTTAAATGTGAGCCAGCAGTGTGTTCTAGCTGCCAAAGAGGCCAAAACAGTTCTTGGTTGCATTAACAGAAGGATAGAATAAAATCACCTGAAATGTTAATACCATATTATAGTACCGTAGTAAAAACACTCTTGGAATATTTCATCCAGTTTTGGTCACCATGATACAGAAAAAAATATTGAGGCTCTAGAAAGGGTGCCAAGAAGAGCAAAAAGGATGATTAGGATATGGAAAGATAAAACATGTACAGAGCGGTTGCAAGAATTGGGTATGTCTACTTTAATGAAAAGGAGGACTGGGGGTCACACGAGTCTTCCAATATTTGAGAGGTGGCCACAAAGAAGAGGGGGGTCCATCTAATTCTCCAAAGTACCTGAAGGCAAAACAAGAAAAAATGGATAGAGACGTAACCTAGAACCAAGAAAAAAATTTTCCTAACAGTGAGAAGAATTTAATCAGTGGAAGGTCTTCCCTCCAGAAGTTGTGAGCGCTTCAACGCTGAAGGTTTTCAGGAAAAGATTCCAGACCACCAGAGGTGGTATATTCAGCAGGTTCTGACCAGTTCTGGAGAACCGGTAGTGGAAATTTTGGGTAGTTCGGAGAACCGGCAAATCCCACCTCTGACTGGAGATTTTACAGCATCCTTCCCCTGCCACGCCCACCAAGCCACGCCCACAGAACCGGTAGTAAAAAAAAATTAAATCCTACCGCTGCACACAACCATTTGTCTGAAATGGTATAG
>NC_142008.1:3574191-3584191 GCF_049901715.1 Pseudonaja textilis
CACTTCTGGGCTTTAAACTTCAAACAGAAAAAAAAATGGACATTTGATTTTAGGTTTAGATTATTAAGTTAACTTGGTTGTTAGAGAAATGAATAGTTATAAAAATGAATAGCACTTGCTAAATAGGAGCAAGTATAGGAACTTCTGTGGTGCAGTAGTTAGAGTGCAGTACTGCAAACTACTTCTGCAGGCAGCTGCCTACAATTTGGCAGATCGAATCCCACCAGGCTCAAGGTTGACTCAGCTTTCCATCCTTTCGAAGTGGGTAAAATGAGGGCCCAGACTGTTGGGGGCAAGAGGCTGACTCTGTAAACCGCTTAGAGAGGACTGTAAAGCACTATAAGCGATATATAAGTCTATGGACTATTGCTATTTTTCCTTCCTTCCTTCCTTCCTTCCTTCCTTCCTTCCTTCCTTCCTTCCTTCCTTCCTTCTCCCCCTCCCTCCTCCCTCCCTCCCATCCATCCCAGCTCAAGGTTGACTCAGCCTTCCTCCTTGAGATGGGTAAAATGAGGACAGATTGTTGGGCAAGAGGCTGACTCTGTAAACCGCTTAGAGAGGACTGTAAAGCACTATAAAGCGGTATATAAGTCTATGGACTATTGCTATTTTTTCCTTCCTTCCTTCCTTCCTTCCTTCCTTCCTTCCTTCCTTCCTTCCTTCCTTCCTTCCTTCCTTCCTTCCTTCCTTCCTTCCTCCTCCCTCCCTCCCTCCCTCCCATCCATCCCAGCTCAAGGTTGACTCAGCCTTCCCTCCTTCAGAGATGGGTAAAATGAGGACCCAGATTGTTGGGGGCAAGAGGCTGACTCTGTAAACCGCTTAGAGAGGACTGTAAAGCACTATAAAGCGGTATATAAGTCTATGGACTATTGCTATTTCTTCCTTCCTTCCTTCCTTCCTTCCTTCCTTCCTTCCTTCCTTCCTTCCTTCCTTCCTTCCTTCCTTCCCTCCCTCCCTCCCTCCCTCCCTCCCATCCATCCCAGCTCAAGGTTGACTCAGCCTTCCCTCCTTCAGAGATGGGTAAAATGAGGACCCAGATTGTTGGGTGCAAGAGGCTGACTCTGTAAACCGCTTAGAGAGGACTGTAAAGCACTATAAAGCGGTATATAAGTCTATGGACTATTGCTATTTCTTCCTTCCTTCCTTCCTTCCTTCCTTCCTTCCTTCCTTCCTTCCTTCCTCCCTCCCTCCTCCTCCCCTCCCTCCCATCCATCCCAGCTCAAGGTTGACTCAGCCTTCCCTCCTTCAGAGATGGGTAAAATGAGGACCCAGATTGTTGGGGGCAAGAGGCTGACTCTGTAAACCGCTTAGAGAGGACTGTAAAGCACTATAAAGCGGTATATAAGTCTATGGACTATTGCTATTTTTCCTTCCTTCCTTCCTTCCTTCCTTCCTTCCTTCCTTCCTTCCTTCCTTCCTTCCTTCCTTCCTTCCTCCTCCCTCCCCTACTTCCCTCCCTCCCTCCCTCCCATCCATCCCAGCTCAAGGTTGACTCAGCCTTCCGTCCTTCCAGGATGAGTAAAATGAGGACCCAGATTGTTGGGGGCAAGAGGCTGACTCTGTAAACCGCTTAGAGAGGGCTGTGAAGCAGTATATAAGTCTATGGTCTATTGCTATTTTTTCCTTCCTTCCTTCCTTCCTTCCTTCCTTCCTTCCTTCCTTCCTTCCTTCCTTCCTTCCTTCCTTCCTTCCTTCCTTCTTCCTTCCTTCCTTCCTTCCTCCCTACTTCCCTCCCTCCTCCCATCCATCCCAGCTCAAGGTTGACTCAGCCTTCCCTCCTTCCAGGATGAGTAAAATGAGGACCCAGATTGTTGGGGGCAAGAGGCTGACAAACCGCTTAGAGAGGGCTGTGAAGCAGTATATAAGTCTATGGACTATTGCTATTTTTTCCTTCCTTCCTTCCTTCCTTCCTTCCTTCCTTCCTTCCTTCCTTCCTCCCCTCCCTCCCTCCCTCCCTCCCATCCATCCATCCCAGCTCAAGGTTGACTCAGCCTTCCGTCCTTCCAGGATGAGTAAAATGAGGACCCAGATTGTTGGGGGCAAGAGGCTGACTCTGTAAACCGCTTAGAGAGTGCTGTGAAGCAGTATATAAGTCTATGGACTATTGCTTTTTTTTCCTTCCTTCCTTCCTTCCTTCCTTCCTTCCTTCCTTCCTTCCTTCCTTCCTTCCTTCCTTCCTTCCTTCCTTCCTTCCCTCCCTCCCTCCCTCCCCCTCCCTCCCATCCATCCCAGCTCAAGGTTGGCTCAGCCTTCCCTCCTTCAGAGATGGGTAAAATGAGGACCCAGATTGTTGGGGGCAAGAGGCTGACAAACCGCTTAGAGAGGGCTGTGAAGCAGTATATAAGTCTATGGACTATTGCTATTTTCTTCCTTCCTTCCTTCCTTCCTTCCTTCCTTCCTTCCTTCCTTCCTTCCTTCCTTCCTTCCTTCCTTCCTTCCTTCCCTACTTCCCTCCCATCCATCCCAGCTCAAGGTTGACTCAGCCTTCCGTCCTTCCAGGATGAGTAAAATGAGGACCCAGATTGTTGGGGGCAAGAGGCTGACTCTGTAAACCGCTTAGAGAGTGCTGTGAAGCAGTATATAAGTCTATGGACTATTGCTATTTTTCTTCCTTCCTTCCTTCCTTCCTTCCTTCCTTCCTTCCTTCCTTCCTTCCTTCCTTCCTTCCTTCCTTCCTTCCTTCCTCCTCCCTCCCTCCCTCCCTCCCTCCCATCCATCCATCCATCCATCCCAGCTCAAGGTTGACTCAGCCTTCCGTCCTTCCAGGATGAGTAAAATGAGGACCCAGATTGTTGGGGGCAAGAGGCTGACTCTGTAAACCGCTTAGAGAGGGCTGTGAAGCAGTATATAAGTCTATGGACTATTGCTATTTTTTTCCTTCCTTCCTTCCTTCCTTCCTTCCTTCCTTCCTTCCTTCCTTCCTTCCTTCCTTCCTTCCTTCCTTCCTTCCTTCCTTCCTTCCCTACTTCCCTCCCTCCCTCCCATCCATCCCAGCTCAAGGTTGACTCAGCCTTCCCTCCTTCCAGGATGAGTAAAATGAGGACCCAGATTGTTGGGGGCAAGAGGCTGACTCTGTAAAGCGCTTAGAGAGGGCTGCACGATAAAGCAGTATATAAGTCTAAGTGCTATTGCTATTGCTAAACGTCTAAAGCAAAAAGTTTGAGGTTGTAACTGTATTTTGTATTCTACTGCACTGAAAAACAATTGGAAGTCACCATTTTTTCCCTCTCTTTTCTTTATTTTTCCCTATTTCCTTATCACTTTTGTTTTTATTTGTATAATGAAGTTGAATAAAAAACAACAACAACAACCTCAGACTTTGCAAGAAGGTTCTCAGAAAAGGGTGGCAAGCAGGTCTAAAATTTCAAAAAATATCAAAATGGCCACAGAAGGGTGATGTTAGTGACCATGCAAGAAGATGGCGCCAAATAATAACGTCGGAAGGGCCCTTGGAGGTCTTCTAGTCCAACCCCCTGGTCAAGCAGGAGAGCCTATGCCATTCCAGACAAATGGCTGTCCAACCTCTTCTTAAAAGCCTCCAATAATGGAGCACCCACAACTCCTTGTAGCAAGTCGTTCCACTGGTGAATTGTTCTCACTGTCAGGGAATTTCCCCTTCGTTCCAGATTGCGTCTCTCCTTGACTAGTTTTCATCCGTTGCTTCTTCTCCTCCCTTCAGGTGCCTTGGAGAATAGCTTGACTCCCTCTTCTTTGGGGGCAGCCCCTCAAATATTGGAAGACTGCTCTCATGTCACCCCTAGTCCTTCGCTTAGTTAGATTAGACACATCTAGTTCCCTCAATTGTTCACGGTATGTTTTAGTCTCCAGTCCGCTAAAAATCTTTGTTCTTCTTCTCTGCTCTCTTTCTAGAATCTCAACAATTTGGGGGGTATTGTTTCGACCAGAACCTGCCATTCTGGTATTCCAAGATAGCCTTGTTTTGTTTTTAGTCGCAAAGTTGTGGCCGACCCGCCGCCACCCCACGGACAATGTTCCTCCAGATCTTCCTGTCCTCTACCATCCTGCGGAGACCATTAAAGCGGACACCGACTGCTCTCGGTGACTCCATCCAGCCACCTCCTTCTCCGCCATCCCCGTCTTCTTCTATTGCCCTCAACTGTTCCCAGCATTTGGCTCTTCTCCAGGGAGTCCTTCCTTCTTATTAGGTGGCCAAAGTCTTTGAGTTTCAGCGATCTGGCCTTCTAAAAAGCAGTCAGGGCTGATCTCCTCTCGGACTGACCGGTTGGATGGCCTTGCAGTCCAAGGGACTTGGAGGAGTCTTTTCCTCGAGCACCAGAGTTCAAAGGCCTCCGTTCTTTGGTGCTCAGCCTTCCTTACAGTCCAACTTTCACAGCCGTACATTAGTGCAACTTAAAGCAATACTACAACTTATTGTGATCTTTTTATTTATTTTATTTTATTTATTTTATTTATTTGTCAATGGTTTACGAGATAAGTAAAAGTGTATACATAATTATGAATACATGAAATGGGTACATATAAGAAAAAAAAAGAAAAATAAAAGAAACAATAGGACAGGGACGGTAGGCACGTTGGTGCGCTTATGCACGCCCCCTACAGACCTCTTAGGAAAGGGGTGAGGTCAATAGTAGACAGTCTAAGGTTAAAGTTTTTGGGGTTTGGGGAAGAAACTACAGAGTCGGGTAGAGTATTCCAGACATTGACCACTCTGTTGCTAAAGTCGTATTTCCTGCAATCAAGCTTGGTGCGGTTAACCTTGAGTTTGTATCTGTTGTGTGCTCTTGTGTTGTTATGGTTGAAGCTGGAGGATTCATTGACAGGTAGGACATTGCAATGTATGATTTTATATACCATGCTTAAATCAGACCGAAGACGGCGTAATTCAAGGTTTTCTAGTTCTAGAATTTCAAGTCTGGTGGCATAAGGTATTCTACAATGAGTAGAGGAGTGGAGAACTCTTCTTGTGAAATATTTCTGGACTTTCTCAATTGTGCTAATATCAGATAACGTAATGTGGGTTCCAGACTGATGAGCTGTATTCGAGTATTGGTCTAGCAAATGTTTTGTATGCTCTAGTTAGTAGTGTGATCTAGTTAGTAGTGTGATAGTAGTGTGATCTTGATGCAGCCTAGGACGGCATTGGCTTTTTTCCGCAGCTGCAGCACACAGCTGGCTGTATATGTCATACACTGAGACATCAGGATCAGAGGTGGGTATTCAGCAGGTTCTGACCAGTTCTGGAGAACCGGCCAATGCCACCTCTGACTGGCCCAGCCCCCATCTAGTCTCCGCCTCCCATTGAGTCCCAGCTGATTGTCTGGGACTTCTTTCTTTGCCCTGCACAGGAGAATGGAGCTGGAAAGCAGGTTAGTGGGGTGGGTGGGGAAGGAATAAGGCTTTTGCAGTAACTTTCCACAGCCACGCCCACCAAGCCACCCCACGCCCAAAGAACCAGTAGTAAAAAATTTTTTGAATTCCACCATTCTCACGGGTACTACTGTTGAGCCAGGTACCACCTATTCAATAAATTTGGTTTTTCTTGGCTATGTGTAGGAACTTACTTTTTATTTTTTAACCACTGAATTGCATTTTGTTGGACAGGGCTCCACGTTCAAGTCTGTCCAAACGAGCCAGTTTACTTAGAGGTAAAGGGAAGAGGTGGCATCTTGAGCTTGTAATCTCAAGGTAACAAGGCTGATTAGGCTGAGTCGCTTTTTCCACAGATGAGAATAAATGGGCTTTAATGGTACAAACAGCCTCCTTTCTGACCTTCAACGTTCCCTAGACTCTAGGCTGTTTTTTCAGCACTATTGTTTCTTCCCCTTTCCCCCCAAAAAAATAATTTAAAAAAAGGATGGGGCTTTTAATTTTTTTTAAAAAAAAACCACATTGTTTCCTTCAACTATTTAAGAAAACAAAAAACAAAGCACAAGTTTAAAAACTTCAAGAGTTTTTGGGAGCCTGAACTGAGATCTATATCTTTATTTAAAACAGGCTTGTCCAACCTTTCACCTTCCCTGGGCCACATTAGAAGATGAAAATATGGTTTGGGCCGCACATAAAATCAAATAACAGTAACAATACCTGATCATCCAAAAAAACCATAGAAAACATTTTTTTCATAAGATATCATAAAAAATAGTCAACCAGGGAGAAAGGAACGCGGGGGGAAAGCTCGCCCGCCTCGCGCCTACCTCTCCTCCTGCAAATGGCCCGGCTGCATACGGCAGGACTGGAAGGCGAGGACCGGGAGGCTCGGTGCAGCAGCAGCAGTGGCGGCGGCGGGGACAGAAGCCGCTACAACAGCTCCGGCGGCAGCGACGGGGCGGGGCAGAAGCCGCTACAACAGCTCTGGTGATGGCGGCGGCAGCAACAGCAGGAGGTAGCGGAGCAGGACTCTTGGGCTGCTGCTGCCTCAGCACGAGGAGCGCTCTGACGGCACCCACCTTTTCTGTTGCTGCTTGGCGTGGTGCTTGCCTCGCCCCACCTCGCGCCTGCCTCTCCTCCTCCTCCTCGCTGGCTTGTCCTCTTGCACGAAGGTTGGGGTGGGCACTGGGCCGCATTACGAGCCGACCTGGGCCGCATGCGGCCCATGGGCCGCGGGTTGGACAAGCCTGATTTAAAACATAGGTCAATTCACGTGGGAACCACTTTCACCGAGGTTGCTGACAGACAATTTCCTAGGTAAAATTATTGTCGCTTTCCTTGTGATACTGGAGCACTTTTATTCCAGAAACGATTTGGGTGGCGCCTGGGAGGTTAGAGTTAGGATCCTACGCCAAGGTGCAACTAGCTAGTGGTGTTCCCCGTTGGACAGGGAACAGAATGTTCTAGAAGGTGGTTCAGTCTTTCCTAACTGGGCAAGTTACAGGATTGTGGGTTTCAACTCCCAGAAATCCTTAGCCAAGGTGTCTCTTGTCGAGAAAACCCTTCATTCGGTCCCATTGTCATTGAACGAATGGTGGAATGTCTGTGGAGTTAATCGTACAGATCGTCGTTTTCTGAAAAGGTGATTTTCCAAAAAGCAACTGGACTTTCTTGGGGTTTGTTTTTTTTTTCTTCCTTGAAAAAGTTTTGCCTCTCATCCAGGAAGGTTCTTCAGTTCTAACCTCAGTTTTTCAGTTCTCAGGCTCTTCAGTTCGAACTGAAGAAGCTGCTTGGATGAGAAGCAAAATGTTTTCAAAGGAAAAGAAAAAACAACACAAGAAAGTCCAGCTTTTTTCCCCTTGTTTTCTTTTGGAAAAGCGTCTGTAGGTGAATGAATATCCCTTCCTCAAGGGCCGCCCGCAGCTCTTTCCATTCCAAGGTAATTTCAAAATACCTACTCAGGAAAGAGTTACAAGCAAACCCTTGAAGGAGGAATTACAGGTAGCCAGCCATTCCTTGACAGGTAGTCCTTGGCCCAAGACCACCACTGGGCTAAAACTTCTGTTGTTAAGTCTGACATTTGTTAAGCGAGCTTTGTCCCATCTTACGACCTTTCTTGCCACAGTTGCTAAGTGAACCACTGCAGTTGGTAAGTTACTGATCTGCTTGTCCAGTGAATCTGCCTTCCCCTTGGACTTCACCTGTGAGAAAGTTGTGAAGAGGGGAATTACGTGACCCCGGGTCATTGTGACCGTCATAAGTGTGAATCAATGGCCAGGTGTCTGAATTTTGAACACGGGACCATGGGGATGTACATGTGGAAAATGGCCGTAAGTCCGCTTTTTGCAGCGCTGTTGTAACTTTGGCCACCAAACGAACTGTTGTAAGTCAGGGATTCCCTGTACAGTGTGGCTCCTCCGCATATTCTGAGCCTCCTCACAACCGACTTGGCGAGTCTGCCATCGTTTTGGCATTGATTTTTGGCAATTGCACCCCGGGACCTTCTCCAGGATAAACTGTTTCCCAACCTGCCCCCAGGGAATATTTTTCCCCGCCAGAACAGACGATGGAGTTCATCCTGTGGCCCTTTTGACAGACAGGAAAGGTTAGGTTATCCTGACATTTGGAACTTAAAGACTTTAAGGAAGAACGGCGAATTCTCCCTTCGCCTGCCTACGTTTCTTTCCTCCTCCTGAGCGGTAAGGCGGGCGTTCATTTAGAAACTGCTCAACATAAACAGAAGATAAGAATGGGACCAAATTACTTCCGCTGTTTGTTTCCTCATGTTGAGGACTTGAGCTAAGAGGTTCAGGCTTTTTTTTTTTTAATTTGCTGCGCTTAAAAATAAAAAAATAAAAATCCACTTGACATACAGTTCCTAAGTCCCCTTAGTCATAAGTCCAGCAAAGCAAGGGTAAAAGTAATCCTTGACTTACAACAGTTCATTTAGTAACCATTACAAGTTACAACAGCACTTTAAAAAAAGGTGATCTATGTCCCTTTCTCACACCTACAACTGTTGCCACATGGTCATGCGATTAAAAATCAGGGCCTTGGCAACTGACTCGTATTTATGACGGTTGCAATGTCCTGGGGGGAGGGGAGATTGTGTAATCCCCCTTTGCGGCCTTCTAACCAGCAAATTCACTTTGCAACTGTTGTTATTAGCAACTGCAGTGATTCACTTAACAGCCAGGATGATTAAGGGACTGGAGACTAAAACATACAATGAATGGTTACAGGAACTGGGCTTGGCTGGTCTAGGGAAGAGAAGGACCAGGGGAGACAGGAGAGCATCTTCCAATATTTGAGGGGCTGCCCCTCAAAAGTGGGAGTCAATCTATTCCCCAAGGCACCCGAAGGCCAGACAAGGAATAATGGATGGAAATTAAACAAGGAGAGATTCAACCTGGAAATAAGGAGAAACTTTCTGACAGTGAGAACAATCAACCCATGGAACAGAAGTTGCCTTCAGAAGTTATGGGAGTGTCATCACTGGAGGCTTTCAAGAAGAGACTGGACAGCCATCTATCAGAAATGATAGTCTCCTGCTTGGGTGGGGGGTTGGACTAGATGACCTACAAGGTCCCTTCCAATTCTGATTATCTGTTAACAGTGGCAAGAAGGTTTGTAAAATGTGGGACCCAGATCTGGGGAAGGGCTACCGTCCAAACAGCCCATGAAATGTCCTTCAAGCTTTAAGCTTGGCTGATCCTACAGTTACATGGATTTTTGCATGATGTCTGGGAGCTTACATGCTCCAGAATCAGGTACCAGAAGAAGCTGAAATGGTTTCTCAAAGTTTGCCAAGATGCCATCTGCATCATGTTCCTCGCACCAGGATGTCAACATGGCTTCAAGTACGCCTTGGCACTCGGCAGCCCTGGAATTAGGATGACAAACTAGGTTTTTTTTTTGTTTAACCTTGACAAATTTAAGATGTGTGGACTTCAACTCCCAGAATTCCCCAGCCAGCCATGCCTAAACTTGCCAAAGTTGAGAAAAACAAACTGATTTCACACGGTGTCTTTGCTACCAAAGCAAAAACCCAAGATACATGCCGACAGTACAAAATAGGTTAAAACTTCTTGTCATTTGGGTTCCAGAATGATAACAGATAACAGATAATCAAGTTGGAAGGGACCTGGTAGGTCATCTAGTCCACACACACCCCACCCAAGCAGGAAACCCGACACCGTTTCTGACAGGTGGCAGTCCAGTCTCTTCTTGAAAGTCTCAAGTGATGACGCTCCCACAACTTCTGAAGGCAACTTCTGTTCCATTGGTTGATTGTTCTCACTGTCAGAAAGTTTCTCCTTGTTTCTAGGTTAAATCTCTCCTTGTTCAGTTTCTATCCATTATTCCTTATGTGGCCTTTGGGTGCTTTGGAAAGTAGCTTGACCCCTTCCTCCTCTCTGTGGCAGCCCCTCAAATATTGGAAAACTGCACTCCTGTCTCCCATGATCCTTCTTTTCCCTAGACTAGCCAGGCCCAGTTCCTGTAACCTTTCTTCATATGTTTTAGTCTCCAGTCCCCTAATCATCCTGGTTGTTTTGCTCTGCACTCTTTCTGGAGCCTCCACATCTTTTTTATAGTGTGGGGACCAAAACTGGATGCAGGACCAGGGGTGGGATTCTACAGGTTCGCACCT
>NC_142008.1:3594191-3608148 GCF_049901715.1 Pseudonaja textilis
AGTTGAGGACTAGGGGAGCTTCTTGATGAGTGAGGGTGGAGCCTGCAGTTTTCGGGGGCTCTACTCAATTCCCCCATCGGAGAAGGTTAAAATAAGTTTAGATGGGGAAAGGGCAGGAAGAGGGTTTCGTTGACATTGTGATTGGGATTTTCTTTCTTTCTTTCTTTCTTTCTTTCTTTCTTTCTTTCTTTCTTTCTTTCTTTCTTCCTTCCTTCCTTCCTTCCTTCCTTCCTTCCTTCCTTCCTTCCTTCCTTCCTTCCTTCCTTCCTTCCTTCCTTTCTTTCTTTCTTTCTTTCTTTCTTTCTTTCTTTCTTTCTTTCTTTCTTTCTTTCTTTCTTTCTTTCTTTTTTAAATGTACCTCTCACTTACAAAGTCAACACCACTTTCTCACTGCCACCTGCATGCCACAAAAATACCAGCAAGAGCCAGAATCAGGCACCGGTCCCTCTCGGGTCAGACGGCCGGAGGCACCTGCAGGTCGGAGAAGGAAAAGAGACAAAAAAAGGAGATCCTAACCAAGAGATCCTAACCAAGACAAGGTATATATAAACAGGGCCCACTCCTCCTAGCACTGATGACGTTGCCTAGCTGGGTCATGACATACGTGCAAGGAAGCCACCAAGCTCAGGGAACATGGAGGACCCCTCCTCCTCCTCCTCTCTCCCCCTCCCCTTCTTCTTCTCCTCCCTTCCTTCTTCTTCCTCCTCCTCTTCTTCTCCTCCTTCTGCTCTTCCCTTCTTCCTCCTCCTCTTCTTCTTCCCTTTTCCCACAAACCCCAGTCCCTCCTAGCACTGATGACGTTGCCTAGTTGGGTCATGAAATGCCTGCAAGAAAACCACCCAGCTCAGACAACATCAAGAACCCCACAGTTCTCCTCCTCCTCTCCCCTCTCCCCTTCTTCTTCTCCTCCTCCTCTTCTTCTCCTCCTTCTGCTCTTCTCCCTCCTCCTCCTCCTCCTCCTCTCCCCTCCTCCTCTCTACAAAGCCCCACTCCCTTCTGGGACTGAGGATGTCCCCGTTTCCAAGAAAACCAGAGAGCACCAGGGACCCCGCGGTGCAGAGTAGCTGATTTCTATATTGCATCTCAGAGGGTGGGCTTTGATGGGTGGGGCTGCTGGGAATTGCAGTCAGAGTAACCCAAACTCTCCCCCACCCCCCATGGCCCAAGAGGACTTCAAGTTGAGGTCTCAAGAGCAACGTTGATGCACAAAGCTTTCCTTTCAGCGTGGTTTCTCCCGGTGGTTGCTCTCTCCCTTTGCCAATGCTCCCGGTGGTCATGGGAGTTGGGGAGGTCAATGAGCCTAAGGCCCAGCTCGGTTCTCTGGTCCATGGGAGGGCATCTCCGGCTTCTGGAGGACTCAGGGTTCCTTGCAAAGGCCTGCTAGATGGGATGAAATAGTCCGTAGCGGGGGTGTCCAACCTTGGCAACTTGAAGGTGTGTGGACTTCAACTGTCACAATTCCCCAGCCAGCACGTGCTGGCTGGGGGATTCTGGGAGTTGAAGTCCACACACCTTCAAGTTGCCATGGTTGGACACCCCTGCTGTAGAGGCTCCTTCCCAGAGGGCTAAGAGCAGAGGTGGGCTACAAATATTTTAGCAAAGGGTTCCCTGCCCAGTTGCTGGGTGGGCGTGGCCTAGTCGGCTCCTGTTTTTGCCCTCCCCGGACTCCGGAGGCTCTCCGGAAGCCGGAAACGGGATAATTTCACCTCTATTCCTACCCCCCCTCTGTCATCCTTAGCTAATTCAATCCTGGGTTCTATAAACGGGGGCGTGGAATGAAAAATCCCTCGAAATATTAGCGCCCGCTTCATAAAACCTTAGTTAAGGCCACACCTGGAATACGGGGTCCAGTTTGGTCACCACGTGACCAAAAAAAGTGATGCCGAGACTTAGGAAACAGTAGAGAGAAGAGCAACTAGGCTGATTAAAGGCCTGCAGACCGAAACCTAGGAAGAACGGTTGCAGGAACTGGGCCCGTCTAGTCTAATGAAGAGAAGGACTTGATAGCAGTGTGACAATATTGGAGGGGCTGCCCCCAAAGAGGAGGGAGTCAAGCTATTCTCCAAAGCGTCCCAAGGCAGGACAAGAAGCAATGGCTGGAAACTCATCAAGGAATGTGGACTTCCTGACAAGGAGAACAATTCACCCACGGAACAACCTGCCTCCAGAAGTCGTGGGTAACCTAACCCTGGAGGTTTTTAAGAAGAGCCACTTGTCTCAGATTAGGGTCTCTTGCTTGAGGTTGGACTGGAAGACCTCCCGAGGCCCCTTCCAGCTCTATTCCGAGCTGAGTTGAAATCTGCACGACTTATCCTTTTCAACCCTACCAAAGAGGCCAAAACCAGGACCGCCCCATTTCCCCCGCAACAATAGGAGGAAAACAATACGTGTGAAAAATTCTCTGCAGCCGGGATCTCTTTTCACCTGGCTGACCGCCTCCCCCGCCCCCCCATCCCCCGGTGACCCTCGTAGATACAATGAGATCCGACCCTGCCAGGTTCTTAATTGAAACTTCAGGGTCCCTGGACTTTTTCCTGGAGAGGCCGAGCCAGGTTAAGATACACGGCGGAGGCTTTGTACTGCGCCCCAAACTGAAAGCGTTTGGGTTTTTTCTGGCGGTTAAAAATATTTCAGGGGGAAAGAAAAGGCCGCAGAGGACGGGTTTAAAGGCCTCTTTCGAAGAGACCAGGAAAACGCAGGAAAGTAAGTTAGAATTTGGAGGGTTGGAGGGAGGAGAGAGAGTGTGGGGGTGTGGGGGGGGTGTTGAATGGTTCTTCCAACCTCCCCCCACCCCGGGCAGGGCATTTACTGATCCATAAAAGGTGTTTTTGGATGAAAAAAAATGGACGTACAGGTTACCCCCCCCTTGACTTACGACCAACCGATGGTGGTATGCTACCGATTTGGCACGGTTCTACCGAGCTGGTAGCAGCGCCAACGAGCAGCAGAGACCAAACTGGTTCTTACCTGTTGCTCTGCTGTTGGGACCACCTGCGCTCTCTTACTCGACTTTTTTCCCTACTTTTTTTTTTTTTTTTAATAAATTTTATTGAATTTGCAATTAAAAATAACATAACAACATTACATATGCAACAGAGAGAGAGAAAAAGAAGAAAGAAAGAAGGGAAAGAGAGAGGAAAAACAAACAAACAAATGCTCGGTCTTGCGACCGAAAAAGGAGAAAAAGAAATATAAAAGAAAGAAAAAAAACAAAGAGACGGAAGAAAAAAGAAAATACGTTAAAACCAGACAGATTTCCTTTTTGACAGTCTGCAAGATCCAATTCTCCTACCTTACTTTAATTATACACATCTTATCACTATTTATGCTTAAATTACCCATTATTCATTGAACAGTTTATCTCTGATATAACCAATTATACCACGCATTCCAATTATTATCCAATGCTGAAGACTCTTTATTTTTAAGAGCTCTGGTTAAATTGTCCATTTCTGCGCAGTCACATATTTTCTGAATGACCAATTGATCTGTAGGTAAACAGGATGATTTCCAGCACTGGGCAAATGCTAATCTGGCCGCAGTTAGAATATGAATTATTATATATTTCGTCTGTTTAGGAAAATGTTTATCAGGTTATCTGGTTTCTCTTCAGTTCGTATAAATCTTTCGCCTTTTTCCCCTACTTTTGAAGCACAGCGGCTTTCGCAGCACATCAGTGCAGGCTTGCAAGGAGGTGAGTTGGAGTGCCTCTGCGCCTGCACCAAGTGCGTGTTGGGCAGTGCGCGTGCACGCAAAGTGCGTGCACGCGTTGCAAAGCGCGCCCCCTCAGCCACACCCGCCAAACCGGTGGTAAAAGTTTTGGAATCCCACTCCTGGGCCCCACGCTGGCTAAGGGGCAGGGGTCGTTCAGTGAGTTTTGACCCCGCTTTGCCATCTTTCTTGCCCGCGTTGCTAAGTGAGTCACTGCAGCGGTGGAATTCGTCACGCCGTCGTGAAGCGATTCCAGCTTCTCCCGTCGCACCTTTTCCCGATGGAAAGTTTCTTGCAGGTGACTTTTATCAGCCCTAGTTGGCAAAAGAACCTCTCAGTGATTTGGGGAGCCCAGTGAAAACTGGTTACCTTTTTCTGCACGAGGCCGTATTTCAGCTCCGGGTTTTCACTGAAGGTAAAACTCTGGATTTTCCACTCTTCGTTGAAGCATCCGAGACTGGAGCCGAATAGCAGAGTTTTCAGGTCCTTTTATGAGCAGAAAAAGAAAAAGTGGGTGAGGCAGTAAGAGAAAGAGCAAACGTGAAAGAAGAAAACTCTTGTTTTCGTTTGGGAAATACATCGAACGACAGGACGGAGAGAGGCTGAGAGGCGCCATTTTAAAGCAGGAAAGACAGAACCGGAGAACATACATACAGGTAGTCCTTGACTTACACCGATTCATTGAGTGGCCATTCGAAGTTACAGCAGCACTGAAAAACAAGTGTTTTAATGCCAGTTTTCACACGACCATCGCATGGTCACATGATCAAAATTCAGACCCTTGGCCACTGATTCATGTTTACAAAGGGGTGTGTGTATGTGCGTGTGTGTCACCTAGTCCCCTTTTGCGACCTTCCGGCAAGCAAAGCCAATGGGGGAGGTGGATTCACTTAACAACCGGGTTACTAATTCAACAACTGCAGTGCTTCACTTAACAACGGTGGCAAGACAGGTTGTAAAATGGGTCCAAGCTCACTTAACAACAAAACTCTCACTTAGCAAATTTTGGGCTCAGTTCTGGCCGTCGGTCAAGGGCTGCCCGCCCTTGCCCGCTTGACTCGGATGCCAGAAATTCTGCCACTAACCGGGCGCGTTCCCCTCATTCCTTCTTTTTCCTCGTCGCGTTGTTTCGGCAAAGAAAAGGGGGAAAAAAAAGAAACACATCAGGGCAAAGCAAAACGAGGCTTGGCCGCAGGCCCCTTGTGCGCTGCTTAGCCTCTTTCGGGGTTTTCAAGTCTAATCGTTAAAACAAAACCTGAGAGAATGGCTGCTCAGGAATCTGCCCTTAATGCCAACTTGCGTTGGCTTGGCGTTTCTCCAACCGGCAAACGCTTTTAATTTTTCTCCCAGGGGTGGTTTTTTTTCAAAAGGCAACTGGGGGTGTGTGGAGAAAAAAAAAACGAAAACAAAGGAAGTCCAGTTGCCTTTTGAAAAAGCACCTTTGTGACAACCGTGGCCTGGATGGCCGAGAACCTCTTTTTAAATTTTAACAGATTAACAGAGTTGGAAGGGACCTTGTAGGTCATCTAGTCCAACCCCCCCCCACCCAAGCAGGAGACCTTGCATATCCCTGACAGATGGCAGTCCAGTCTCTTCTTGAAAGCCTCCAGGGACGAAGCTCCCACAACTTCCGAAGGCAACTTCTGTTCCATCGGTTGATGGTTCTCACTGTCAGAAAGTTTCTCCTTATTTCTAGATTTGGATCTCTCCCCTTGTCCAGTTTCCATCCATTGTTCCTTCTCTGGCTTTCAGGTGGTTTTAGAAAATAGCTGGACCCCCTTCCTCCTCTCTGTGGCAGCCCCTCGAATATGGCAAGGCTGCTCTCCTGTCTCCCCTGGTCCTTCTCTTCCCTAGACTAGCCAGGCCCAGTTTCTGCAACCTTCATTGAACGTTATTTGGCCTCCAGTCCCCTCATCGTCCCGGTTGCTCTTCTCTGCACTTTTATAAGTAGTCCTCAACAAACACACGTTTAGCAAACTCTCCAAAGCTGCAACGGCACTGAAGGAAAGTGACTTACAACCAGTGTCCTTGTGCTTACAGCCGTCACAGGATTCCCGTGATCCAAATGATTCGTTTAGTGACCGCTTGAAGTTGCAACAGCAGCGAAAACTGTGATGTCCCGTGTTTGTGGCAGCATCCCCACAAATTGAGGCGCTCAGCAAACAACACGTTTTTATGATGTGTAGAAATCATAGGACCATCACTTGGGGTGTGGGGGGGTCTTCCGACAAACGCAGTCAAATCCGAAAAGCCGGATTTGCATAAGAACTGTGTGGTTCACTTCACAACTGCAATGATTCGCTTATCGACAGTGGCGGGGGGCGGGGGGGGCAGGGAAGAAGGTCTTAAAATCAAGCACGACTCACTTGTTGAGTGACTCATAAATCACCTTGCTTAGCAATAGAAATGCTGATCCCAGTCATAAATCAAGGACTGCCTGTCTAATTTATTACTAAAAGGGCCCCCGGTTCGTCTCGGCTGCAAGGAACATTAAAGAGAGCGACAGGGAACTTTGCAATTTTCAATGCTCCGGCTAAGCATTAGCAAGCTTTAGCTGAAGGGGATTTACTTTCTTAATATCAGTTTAATTGAACTAAGGCTGAAGAGAAGAGCTGAGGTAATAAAGCTTTTATAATAGTTGAAAAAAAAAAAGGCTAGATGGAGAAAGAATTAACAAAATTGGGGGAAAAGCTCTTTAAAGAATATAGTGTGTATTATAAGAATGTACCAAGCAGAATTCGATTGGAAGTTATGTACTATGTATTATATCGAAGGTCATAAACTTAAGGTATATATTGAAGTTTAAATAAGAGTTGAATGGATGTAATTAAAAGATATATAGGTGTCATACTCCAATTAGTAACTACAGGAGAAAACTTGTTTAATGAGAAAAGATAACACGAAATTGAAACAGAACAGAGAAAAGTATAAATATAATGATTTCAATTGAGATGAGATAATCGAATTAAAATTGAGAAAATCAAAAGAGGGGAAAAACTATACAGAAAATGTAAAATAGTATAAGATATGGAATAGAATACAAAAAGGAGCATGAAATTGAGTTTTGTGTCTGTATAAAGAAGTTCAACCCGGGACCATGCTATTTTCAAAAAAGATGTTTTACTTATATTTTGTAAGTGTGAAAACCCAAATAAAACTTTATTGAAAAAAAAAATGGGGATAAAGCAAAATCATTCTGATACTGAGCTCTGGGCCCCTTTGGGTTCAAACTGTGGTTTGGGGTTAATTGTGGCTCTTCGACCAAACTATTATTGGTTAAGGTGGCAAGGTCCCAATTATAAAACCATAATTGGCAGAACACAATACGAGGTCCTCGACTTACAACAGTTTGTTTAGTGCCGTTCAAAGTCGAGGACTATCTATCCGGGCAATTTGCTGATAAATGTTTACAGGGCAATTTTAGTCAGGAAGAAAAAAAATTAGAATCCTATTAAGTTGCATTTAGCATGACTTACTGATCATGCCTACTCACAAGAGGCATGAGCCCATCAAGGGTCCTAAATTTGTCACTAGGTAAATGTCAACTGAATGTAAACCTTTTGTGGTAACCTCATGATTCTAGACTGGTGACTTGCTTGTCTCCTCCCCCAGGGTTGCTCTCCTACAATTTGGCACATTTAGCTAAGAACAAAAGAACAAACAGGAAGAATGAAAGCAAACTAGAGCCCTTGAGAATTAGCATGGAGGAAGCCGATCAGATAGTTCCTTCAGATTCTGTGGAGTCCTTAATGGCCTCAGAGCTTAGTTGTTTGCTTGCAGATATTTCACAACCCAACTAGGTAACATCATCTGGTTAGCGAGTATATGGTTGCTCATTGTTCATATATAATAGCTTTCATTGGCCGTGTTGGCGAGGGAGAGGTTTTCTCTTTGATTTTGATAAGGGTATTATTTTCTGCTTGACTGTCTGGTTTTAATCCCAGCTTATCTGTTGTTACCTGCTGGAGGAGGTGGCATTTTGGGGGTCTTTTTGGCTTTTTTTATTCTTTCTTTTGAATGGTGTGTAAATATTGTTTATCTCTGTGTGCCTGTTGATGGCTGATGGGTCCGAGCGCCAGACTTCCAGAAATCCCCTATTCTTCTCCCCCGGCCCCCCATTCAAATTCTGTCCTGCCCTTTACCAAACTTAATGCACAGCTCACCTTTGCAAGAACGAAATCAATGGGCCTGGTTGTCACTTGACACGCATCTAGAATCAACGGTTCAGGGTTTTCCCCAACATCTTTCCAGCTTTCTTCATCCTCGACATCAACGAACGGGGGAAAAAATAAGAGGTCAACATCTTGAACCTCTTGGGAATAGTCACTGCAGTAATCTAGCAGCATCTTAGGGCCGATTGAGAGCGTGAAGTTTTATTTATATTTTCCATTTTCAAACCCCGCTATAATTTAAACTCCTTCAATATGAAAGGGTTGGCATTTTTAGTATTCAAAGTTAAAATAACCTTTTTCTTATTATATTTTTTAAAACCAAAGCTTGCTTTTCTTTAGCTCCTTGAGATGGAACTCACTGGGGGAAATAGGTAAAATGAAACAACAGGTTATGCCAAGCTTAGTCACAGTTCATATGTCACGAGCAGAGTCTGGGTAACACGGATAGCTATAAACTACCCCTTATATGTCATGGTGATGTCCTTTGCACCATAGGCTGAAAACAAGAATACGGTATGGTTCAAAAGGCATTTGGAAATGATGTAACTATATGCGAGTTCACTTCTAAAGTAAATTCACATGGTGAGTTTGCAAGTCAAAGATGACCTACTACTGACTCTTAGTGTAATTTTCTAATTATCAAGTTCAGGACAAGGAAACGTAACACAATATATTTGTGTTTCTCAGCCTGGACAACTTTAACGTGGGTGGATTTCACCTCCCAGAATTCCCCAGTCAGCAAACAGGTCTTCCCCCCTCACCTCCAAGTTTACAAATCCCTAACTACTACTACTACTACTACTCTTCTTTTCCTCCTCCTTCTCCTTTTTCATCCTCTTCTCCATCTTCTTCTTCCTCTTCTTGTCTTCTCTTCCTCCTCCTCTTCCCCTTCTCCCCCTCCCTCTCCTTCCTTCCTTCCTTCCTTCCTTCCTCCCTCCCTCCCTCTCCCTCCTCCTTCCTTCCTTCCTTCCTTCCTTCCTTCCTTCCTCCCTCCCTCTCCCTCCTTCCTTCCTTCCTTCCTTCCTTCCTTCCTCCCTTCCTCCCTCCCTCCCTCTCCTCCTTCCTTCCTTCCTTCCTTCCTTCCTCCCTCCCTCCCTCCCTCCCTCTCCTCTCCTCCTCCCTCCCTCCCTCCCTTCCTTCCTTCCTTCCTTCCTTCCTTCCTTCCTCTCCTCCCTCCCTCCCTCTCCCCTCCTTCCTTCCTTCCTTCCTTCCCTCCCTCCCTCCCTCCCTCTCCCTCCTTCCTTCCTTTGGAGATGAATGCCCCATGGTGAGAGGGGCATTCTGGGAGTTGAAATCCACCATCTTAAAATTGCCATGGAAGAGGAAACTACTGCAGCGAATATTTCCCCAAACAGAACTGACCTAGTTCCAAAATGTCTCTGGGCAAATGACCTTTTCTGGATGCAAGAGGCGGGAGATCTTCTGCAATGAAACAAGACAGAACCACCACATGGTCAAATCTGATCAGAGACATGACTAGCACAAAAAGAGGATCGAAGCCAGGCTCAAAACATCCTGTGAGCCAATTTCAGAGGCTGGGACTTTTAATTCTGAAGGCAGAGCTAGAAAACTTAATTCTCAGAACTTCACGCTCACCATATAATGAAACTTTACCAGGTGGACCTTAGCAGACGGGATTAACGTGGTGGTTACTCCTTGAAAGACGCTTTTGAACAGGGCTCGGGGATCTTAAAATGTTCCACCAAAACAGAAAACTTTCCAAATCAATTCTGGCTGCACATTTGCAATTCGTATTTTAACCTTTGTGCAAAAATTGTCGGTGCTTTAGGCTGTCTGAGCCACTTCCAAATATTATCGGGTGGATTTGGGCTCTTATTGCCTTCGCAACTAATCTTGTATGCCTCAAAGTCACAAAATCCATCTTCCTTTGTCCTTGTACAACGTGCCTGAAAGTTGAGTCACGGCAAATAAACTTAGTTCCTTGTGGATTTGTGATGTTTCGCTGCCCATCCTAGCAGCTTCCTCGGTCAGAAAAGGTTAGTTAGCTAGAGAGTTGTTGGGGTGTACCAACTTCCTCCTCTACGACACCTGTTGTATTTCTCCAAAGTGCAACATCTATGTACAACCTGTTTCTTCATTATCCAGGATAACTTAGGGACATGTTATTCATGCTGGCTCTAAAGTCCTTGAATGCTGGACTGCTTCCCCACTGATCCAAAGCGTATCTCGGCGTGAGATTTACAGCAAGTCCTCAACTTACAACAGTTCATTTAGTGACCGTTCAAACTTGCAATGGCACTAAGAAGGGCAGGGAGAGCTTATGACCATTTTTTGCATCTACAACCATTACAGCATCATTTGCAGTTATATGATTGAGATTCAGATCTTTGGCAACTGACTCGTACTGATGACCGTTGCAGTGTCCCGGGGTCACACGATCCCCTTTTGCGACCTTCTGACAAACAAAGTCAATGGGAGAAGCCCAGATTCACTTAACAACCATGCGACTCACTTAACAGCCGCGGTTAACAATTGTGGCAAGAAAGGCCATACAATGGGGCAACATTCCCCTAGCAAATGTCTCACTTAGCAATCTAAATTTTGGCCTAAGTGAGGTCCAAGGTTGAGGACTACCTGTACAGGTAAGTCCTTGACTAACAACCACAATTGGGGGGGGCAGAATTTCCATTGCTAAACAAGGCGGTTGTTAAGTGAACTGCACCCAATGTTGTGACTTTTTTTAAGCACGGTTATTAAGCAAATCACCACAGTTGTTAAGTGAGTCAGGCAGTTGTTAAGCAAATTCAGCATCTCCCATTGAGTTTGCTTGCCGGAAGCCAGCGGAGAAGGTCGCAAACGGGGGTCATGTGACTTCGGGGTTTTGCATGTGGTGTAAACACAGCGCCCTTAGCCCAAGGCCCGGATTTTGGTCATGTGACCATGCAGGAATGCTGCAACAGTGGTAAGTGGGGAATCAGGCACACCACCCCTTCCCCCCAGTGCTGTTGCAACTTCATTGGGTCGCTAAACAAATGGTGGTAGGTCGACGACTACCTGTAGCTGTAAGCCACTTTTTGCAGTGCCGTTGTAACTTTGGCCACTAAGCAAGGGATTGTAAGTCAAGGACTACTTGTATCCTGGGCATCTGTGTCGAATTTGGACATTGTTCACCCAAACTACAATCGTTACATAGGAAGTTAGCACCCACCCCTCTCCTAGAAGAGTGAAATATTCTAGTCAACATTAAAAAAGGCAGAATATCATATTTCCCCCGGGATGAGGAAAAGGAGAAACGTCTTTTTTTAAAGACAAAGCAGCTTCCTGCAGCTCCCTGCTCCAGGGGGAATGGGATGAAGACCTGGCCCTCAGGAAATGACAGGATTACCCCTCTCACCAGGTGGCATCTGGGAAGACTGCATCAGCCAGCACTCAGGTGAAGCCATGGGGTCCAGAACAGGCTTGTCCAACCGCGGCCCGCGGCCGCATGCGGCCCAGGTTGCCTCGTAATGCGGCCCAGTGCCCACCCCAACCTTCGTGCCAGAGCCAGCGAGGAGGAGGAGGAGGAGAGGCCGGGCGAGGCGAGCACCAGGCCAAGCAGCAAGAGAAAGGGCAGGCGCTGTCAGAGCGCCTCCTCCTGCTGTTGCCGCCGCCA
This sequence comes from Pseudonaja textilis, assembly GCF_049901715.1. NCBI lineage: Eukaryota > Metazoa > Chordata > Lepidosauria > Squamata > Elapidae > Pseudonaja > Pseudonaja textilis. Next base: position 3,605,688 of record NC_142008.1, read on the forward strand.
CCGCCGCCGCCGCTTCTGCCCCCGCCTCGCTGCCGCTGCTGCCCCCACCACCACCGCTTCTTCCCGCCACTGCTGCTGCTTCTGAAGAGAGAAAGAGGGAAGAGAGAAAGGGGGAGGGAGGGAAGAGAGAGAGGAAGGAAGGAAGGAAGAGAGAAAGGGGAGGGAGGGAAGAGAGAGAAAAAGATGAGAGAGAGGAAGGAAGGAAAGAGAGAAAGAGAAGGAGAGGAGGAAGAGAGAGAAAGGAAGGAAGGGAAGAGAGAAAGGGGGAGGGAGGGAAGAGAGAGAAAAAGATGAGAGAGAGGAAGGAAGGAAAGAGAGAAAGGGAAGGAGGGAGGAAGAAGAGAGAGAAAGAAAAGATGAGAGAGGAAGGAAGGAAGGAAAGAGAGAAAGGAAGGAGGGAGGAAGAGAGAGAAAGGAAGGAAGGGAAGAGAGAAGGGGAGGGAGGGAAGAGAGAGAGGAAGGAAGGAAGGAAAGAGAGAAAGGGAAGGAGGGAGGAAGAGAGAGAAAAAGATGAGAGAGAGGAAGGAAGGAAGGAAAGAGAGAAAGGGAAGGAGGGAGGAAGAGAGAGAAAGGAAGGAAGGGAAGAGAGAGCTGCTTCTGCCCCTGCCACCGCTGCCCCCACCGCCGCTTCTTCCCCGCTGCCGCTTCTTCCCCGCCACTGCTGCTGCTTCTGCCCCTGCCACTGCTGCCCCTGCCGCCGCTTCTTCCCCTGCCGCCACTTCTGCCCCCGCCACCACCCCGCCGCCGCTCTTCCCCCACCACCGCTGCTTCTGCCCCGCCACCACTGCCCCCACCGCCACTTCTTCCCCGCCACCACCGCTGCTTCTGCCCCCGCCACCACTGCCCCCACCGCCACTTCTTCCCCGCCACCACCGCTGCTTCTGCCCCGCCACCACTGCCCCCACCGCCACTTCTTCCCCGCCACCACCGCTGCTTTTGCCCCCGCCACCACTGCCCCCACCGCCACTTCTTCCCCGCCCCACCGCTGCTTCTGCCCCCGCCACCACTGCCCCCACCGCCACTTCTTCCCCGCCACCACCGCTGCTTCTGCCCCCGCCACCACTGCCCCCACTGCCACTTCTTCCCCGCCACCACCGCTGCTTCTGCCCCGCCACCACTGCCCCCACCGCCACTTCTTCCCCGCCACCACCGCTGCTTTTGCCCCGCCACCACTGCCCCCACCGCCACTTCTTCCCCGCCACCACCGCTGCTTCTGCCCCGCCACCACTGCCCCCACCGCCACTTCTTCCCCGCCACCACCGCTGCTTTTGCCCCCGCCACCACTGCCCCCACCGCCACTTCTTCCCCGCCGCCGCTCTGCTTCTGCCTTCCAGTCCTACCTCATCCAGCCGGGCCATTTGCAGGAGGAGAGGTAGGCGCGAGGCGGCGAGCTTCCCCGCACAATTTGGCCGGAAAATAAACCGTGATAAAAAACTGTGATAAAAAACCATGATAAAAAATACATAATTTTTAATAAATAATAAACAATCAAAACATCTCCCTAACTTCATTTCCAAATAAATTGAATATGTTAACTATGTTTTCTATGGTTTTTTTTTGGATGATCGGGTATCGTTACTGTTATTTTATTTTATGTGCGGCCCAAACCAAATTTTCATCTTCTAATGTGGCCCAGGGAAGGTGAAAGGTTGGACACCCCTGGTCTACACAGTTAGCTAAGACCCCGCCCCTGGGAGTCTGACAGCCAATGGGATGCGTTTCTTGCACAGGAACAGGAAGCATCCAACAGCAGGTATGAAACCAGGGGATTCTCAGCCTCTCTTCCTTTTTTTCCTCCCAGGAGCTCCAAGGCATGTGGTCCTGTCCACCATTAAACCTTCTTTCCAAGCAACTTCCATGAATCCAGTGTCTTTTTTCCCCACTTGGACCTGAACCCAGAGGGAAATTATAGTTCCATTGGGGAGGGAGGAGGGGAGATAAAAGAGGGAGGGGGAAGGAAGGAAGGAAGGAAGGAAGATAAGAGAGAGAGAAAGGAAGTTAAGAGAGAGGGAGGGAGGGAGGGAGGAAGATGAGAGAGAGGAAGGAAGGAAAGAGAGAGAGAGAAAGGGAAGGAGGGAGGAAGAGAGAGAGAGAAAAGATGAGAGAGGAAAGAAGGAAGGGAAGAGAGAAAGGGGGAGGGAGGGAAGAGAGAGAGAAAAAGATGAGAGAGAGGAAGGGAGGAAGGAAAGAGAGAGGAAGGGAAGGAGGGAGGAAGAGAGAGAAAGGAAGGAAGGGAAGAGAGAGAGAAAGGAAGTTAAGAGAGAGGGAGGGAGGAAGATAAGAGAGAGGAAGATGAGAGAGAGGAAGGAAGGAAGGAAAGAGAGAGAGAGAAAGGGAAGGAGGGAGGAAGAGAGAGAAAGAAAAGATGAGAGAGGAAAGAAGGAAGGGAAGAGAGAAAGGGGGAGGGAGGGAAGAGAGAGAAAAAGATGAGAGAGAGGAAGGAAGGAAGGAAGAGAGAAAG
>NC_142008.1:3608248-3610748 GCF_049901715.1 Pseudonaja textilis
GGGAGAAATGGAAAAAATTAGATGTCAACGGTTTTGTTATTCCTTTATTTGGCAGAGAACGGCATAATTTTGTGCTTTCCTTCTTTTTCCACTTCTTTCCAATTTCCTGACTTCTTTGTTTGTCTTCATTTTTCTTTAGTATTTCATAACTATTGATTGTATTGGAACACTCTTAAAATATGTGCATGTATATGTATTACTCTATATGCCTATTGTAGTTCACAGTAGCCCCATGGCGAGATAGGCAGCAAATAAATTTAACAAATAGGATAAATGTTTGTGTGTGTATGTGTCTATATATTAGGTCGTGCATCATTGGATGCTCCTGCCATTTTATTACATTTTATTACTTTTAATTTGTGGTAAAGTTGCTGGATTACCCATGGAAAGAATATCAGCCATTCTTTTACCTCACAGGGTTTTTGTGAGGAAAAATAGGGGCAGAAATCATTAGTGTGCCAGCTGCAACTCTTGAAGGAAAAGCAGCCCAATAAACCTAACAGGCAAACTGTGCTGCATTGCACTGTTTTATTTAATGCATTCTAATTCCCTGGCATTCTTGGCTGTCATTTAGGGCTTAATCCTTTTATTTTGCTACCTATCTGAGCCTGTCTGGTGTAAAGCCAGGAAAAAGTGAGTTCTACTCCCGCCTTAGGCATGAAAGCCAGTTGAGTGACTCTGGGCCAATCCCCAGGAGATGGTGAGTTCTAGTCCCGCCTTAGGCATGAAAGCCAACTGGGTGACTTTGGGCCAATCACCAGGAGACGGTGAGTTCTAGTCCTGCCTTAGGCATGAAAGCCAGCTGGGTGATTTTGGGCCAATCCCCAGGATACTGGGAGTTCTAGTCCCACCTTAGCCATGAAAGCCATGGGTGACTTTGGGCCAATCACCAGGAGACGGTGAGTTCTAGTCCCGCCTTAGGCATGAAAGCCAGCTGGGTGATTTTGAGCCAATCACCAGGAGAATGGGAGTTCTAGTCCCACCTTAGCCATGAAAGCCATGGGTGACTTTGGGCCAATCACCAGGAGATGGTGAGTTCTAGTGCCGCCTTAGGCATGAAAGCCAACTGGGTGACTTTGGGCCAATCCCCAGGATACTGGGAGTTCTAGTCCCACCTTAGCCATGAAAGCCATGGGTGACTTTGGGCCAATCACCAGGAGACGGTGAGTTCTAGTCCCGCCTTAGGCATGAAAGCCTGCTGGGTAACTTTGGGCCAATCACCAGGAGACCATGAGTTCTAGTCCTGCCTTAGGCATGAAAGCCACCTGGGTGACCATAAGCCAGTCATTCCCGCTCAGCCCAACCTACCTCACAGGATTGTTGCTGCACAGAAAGTAGGAGGAGGGAAAGAGGTATGCCTGTCACCTTGACTTATTTATAAATCACAGGTCGTCCTTGCTTAACAACTATTTTTCTCAGTGAATGTTCAAAGTTACAACAACCCACCCCCAAAAGGGATTTGTGATCCAGTCTGGAGTTATGATTGACACACCTACACACACACACACACACCCTTGCTCAGATGACCGAAGTTTGGGCTCTGGGCAACCAGCTCAGTTTTATCATCGTTCCTTAGTAACATTACAGTGATTTATTATTATTATTTGCCAGTTTCTGGCCTTTTCACTTGATTTCAGATTTAAAAAAACAACAACCCCACCCACTTATAATGAACGGATTCGCTTTACAGCTGCTTGCTTTGCTTTGCAACCATGCATTCATTTTACGACTGTAGCCAAAACAAGTGGCTTAGCCACAGTGGGTGCCTTGGCTTATGACCATTCCCGATTTACGACAAGAATTCTAGCCTCCATTACATTATGTAATGCTAAAGCCTACCTGCAATAAAGGCAGGGTTTTTTAAAACATAAAATAAAATTTAGAAAAGCAAGTTAGAGGGCAGTTAAGAGCCGCCTCTAAGCCGCCCATTCCACTCCTGACAAACTGGTGTGTCTTTCCAAGGCCACGTGGCAGTGGTGCTTTTAAACACGCAAGCAAAAAAAAACGACAATAAGAAGTGAAGTGTAATTTGATTGCTCCCTTCCCAGCCTCATACCTGATGGACATTCTGTTGTAGGAACATCAGCAGATCTTCGTATGTTGTGATAAAGTGCAACAGAAGCTGCAAAAAAAAAAAAGCGAGAAAAAGAGGAAAATGAGATGCAGGCAAAAGCAAAATGTTGACGTTTAGGCGACAAATCACCCAAATGACACATTATTTTTTTTTTAAAAAAAGCAGAAATCCCAATCCTGCTGGGCTTGGAAGAGAAATATGTGGCTGGCTTGGGAATTCTGGGAGCTGAAGCCCACCTATCTTAAAGTGGCCAAAGCTGGCGTACATACTGAATTACAGTTGCGTGGACTACAATCCAGTTTTCTGAATCCAGGAGGGCAGTGACCTTTAAATAAATAAATAAACACACACACACACATTATATATACATATTTTATATACATATTATATATACACACACACACGCACACATATATATTATATATA
>NC_142008.1:3615748-3624618 GCF_049901715.1 Pseudonaja textilis
AGAGAAGGACATGATAGCAGTGTGACAATATCGGAGGGGCTGCCCCCAAAGAGGAGGAAGTCAAGCTATTCTCCAAAGCGTCCGAAGGCAGGACAAGAAGCAATGGGTGGAAACTCATCAAGGAATGTGGAATTAAAGAGAGACTTCCTGACAGGGAGAACAATTCACCCATGGAACAACCTGCCTCCAGAAGTCGTGGGTAGTCTAACACTGGAGGTTTTTAAGAAGAGCCACTTGTCTCAGATTAGGGTCCCTTGCTTGAGGTTGGACTAGAAGACCTCCCGAGGCCCCTTCCAGCTCTATTCCGAGCTGAGTTGAAATCTGCATGACTTATCCTTTTCAACCCTACCAAAGAGGCCAAAACCAGGACCGGCCCCCATTCCCCCCCACAACAATAGAGAGAGGGGGAGAATTCCCCTTGAAAGGGGAAGGGAAAATCACCGGGGGCTCTTGGGAGCCTTGGACGTACCCAAATGTGTTGTTCCGGCTACTGTCACCGAAGATAAGATGTTGGAGGACGTAGGCTTGAACGGCTGCCAGGACCCCGCACGGCCCACCCTGGAAGAGGCCAGGAAAGAACGGAGGGAAAACAATACGTGTGAAAAATTCTCTGCAGCCGGGATCCCTTTTCACCTGGCTGACCGCCCCCGCCCCCGGTGACCCTCGTAGATACAATGAGATCCGACCCTGCCAGGTTCTTAATTGAAACTTCAGGTGCCTGGACTTTTTTCCTGGAGAGGCCGAGCCAGGTTAAGATACGCGGCGGAGGCTTTGTACTGCGTCCCAAACTGGAAGCGTTTGGGTTTTTCTGGCGGTTAAAAAGAAAGGGCCGCAGAGGACGGGTTTAAAGTCCTGTTTCAAAGAGACCAGTAAAACTCAGTAAAACTCAGGAAACTAAGTTAGAATTTGGAGGATTGGAGGAAGGAGAGAGAGTGTGTGTGTGTGTGGGGGGGGTGTTGAATGGTTCTTCCAACCTCCCCCCACCCCGGGCAGGGCATTTACTGATCCATAAAAGGTGTTTTTGGGATGAAAAAAAAATGGACGTACAGGTTACCCCCCTTGACTTACGACCAACCGATGGTGGTATGCTACCGATTTGGCACGGTTCTACCGAGCTGGTAGCAACGCCAACGAGCAGCAGAGACCAAACTCTTCTCTGTTGCTCTGCTGTTGGGACCACCTGCGCTCTCTTACTCGACTTTTCCCCCTACTTTTGAAGCACAGCGGCTTTCGCAGCACATCAGTGCAGGCTTGCGGGAGGTGAGTTGGAGTGCCTCTGCGCCTGCACCAAGTGCGTGTTGGGCAGTGCGCGTGCACGCAAAGTGCGTGCAGGCGTTGCAAAGCGCGCCCACTCAGCCACACCCGCCAAGCCGGTGGTAAAAGTTTTTGAATCCCACTCCTGGGCCCCACGCTGGCTAAGGGGCAGGGGTCGTTCAGTGAAGTTTTGACCCCGCTTTGCCATCTTTCTTGCCCGAGTTGTTAAGCGAGTCACTGCAGCGGTTGAATTCGTCACGCCGTCGTGAAGCGATTCCAGCTTCTCCCGTCGCACCTTTTTCCGATGGAAAGTTTCTTGCAGGCGACTTTTATCAGCCCTAGTTGGCAAAAGAACCTCTCAGTGATTTGGGGAGCCCTGTGGGAACTGGTTACCTTTTTCTGCACGATGCCGTGTATTTCAGCTCGGGGTTTTCATTGAAGGTAAAACTCTGGATTTTCCACTCTTTGTTGAAGCATCCGAGACTGGAGCCGAAAAGCAGAGTTTTCAGGTCCTTTTATGAACAGAAAAAGAAAAAGTGGGTGAGGCAGTAAGAGAAAGAGCAAACATGAAAGAAGAAAACTCTTGTTTTCGTTTGCGAAATACATCGAATGACAGGACGGAGAGAGACTGAGAGGCGCCATTTTAAAGCAGGAAAGACGAAACTGGAGAACATACATACAGGTAGTCCTTGACTTACACCGATTCATTGGGTGGCCATTCGAAGTTACAGCAGCACTGAAAAAAAAGTGTTTTAATGCCATTTTTCACACTTACAACCGTCGCATGGTCACATGATCAAAATTCAGACCCTTGGCCACTGATTCATGTTTACAAAGGGGGTGTGTGTGTGTGTGTGTCACGCGTGTGTGTCACCTAGTCCCCTTTTGCGACCTTCCGGCAAGCAAAGCCAATGGGGAAGGTGGATTCACTTAATAACCGGGTTACTAATTCAACAACTGCAGTGCTTCACTTAACAACGGTGGCAAGGAAGGTTGTAAAATGGGTCAAAGCTCACTTAACAACAAAACTCTCACTTAGCAAATTTTGGGCTCAGTTCTGGCCGTAGGTCAAGGGCTGCCTGCACTTGCCAGCTCTGGCGAGCTCGGATGCCAGAAATTCTGCCATTAACCAGGCGCGTTCTCCTCATTCCTTCTTTTCCTCATCGCGCTTGTTCCGGCAAAGAAAAGGGAAAAAAACGCATCAGGGCAAAGCAAAAACGAGGTTTGGCATGCAGGCCCTTGTGCGCTTCTTAGCCTCTTTCGGGAGTTTTCAAGTCTAATCGTTAAAAACAAAACCTGAGAGAATGGCTGCTCAGGAACCTGCCCTTAATGCCAACTTGCGTTGGCTTGGCGTTTCTCCAACCGCAAACGCTTTTAATTTTTCTCCCAGGGTGGTTTTCAAAAGGCAACTGGGGGCGGGGTGTGGAGAAAAAAACGAAAACAAAGGAAGTCCAGTTGCCTTTTGAAAAGCACCTTTGTGACAACCGTGGCCTGGATGGCCGAGAACCTCTTTAAATTTTAACAGATTAACAGAGTTGGAAGGGACCTTGTAGGTCATCTAGTCCAACCCCCCACCCAAGCAGGAGACCCTGCACCATTTCTGACAAATGGCAGTCCAATTTCTTCTTGAAAGCCTCCAGTGATGGTGCTCCCACAACTTCCGAGGGCAACTTCTGTTCCATTGGTTGATTGTTCTCACTGTCAGAAAATTCCTCCTTATTTCCAGGTTGAATCTCTCTCCTTGTTCAGTTTCCATCCATTATTCCTTGTCTGGCCTACAGGTGCCTTAGAAAGTAGCTTGACCGCCCCCCCTCCTCTCTGGGGCAGCCCCTCAAATATTGGAAGGCTGCTATCCTGTCTCACCTGGTCCTTCTCTTCCCTAGACTAGCCAGGCCCAGTTTCTGCAACCTTCATTGAACGTTATTTAGCTCCAGTCCCCTCATCGTCCCAGTTGCTCTTCTCTGCACTTTTATAAGTAGTCCTCAACAAACACACGTTTAGCAAGCTCTCCAAAGCTACAACGGCACTGAAGAAAAGTGACTTACAACCAGTGTCCTTGTGCTTACAGCCGTCACAGGATTCCCGTGATCAAAATGATTCGTTTAGTGACCGCTAGAAGTTGCAACAGCAGCGAAAACTGTGATGTCCCGTGTTTGTGGCAGCATCCCCACAAATTGAGGCGCTCAGCAAACAACACGTTTTTATGATGTGTAGAAATCATAGGACCATCACTTGGAGTGGGGGTCTTCCAACAAGCGTAGTCAAATCCGAAAACCGGATTTGCATAAGGACCATGTGGTTCACTTCACAACTGCAATGATTCGCTTATCGACAGTGGCGGGGGCGGGGCAGGGAAGAAGGTCTTAAAATCAAGCACGACTCACTTGTTGAGTGACTCATAAATCACCTTGCTTAGCAATAGAAATGCTGATCCCAGTCATAAATCAAGGACTGCCTGTCTAATTTATTACTAAAAGGGCCCCAGTTCGTCTTGGCTGCAAGGAACATTAAAGAAAGCGACAGGGAACTTTGCAATTTTCAATGCTCCGGCTAAGCATTAGCAAGCTTTTAGCTGAAGGGATTATTTCCTTAATATCAGTTTAATTGAACTAAGGCTGAAGAGAAGAGCTGAGGTAATAAAGCTTTTATAATAGTTGAAAAAAAAAGGCTAGATGGAGAAAGAATTAACAAAATTGGGGAAAAGCTCTTTAAAGAATATAGTGTGTATTATAAGAATGTACCAAGCAGAATTCGATTGGAAGTTATGTACTATGTATTATATCGAAGGTCATAAACTTAAGGTATATATTGAAGTTTAAATAAGAGTTGAATGGATGTAATTAAAAGATATAAAGGTGTCATACTCCAATTAGTAACTACAGGAGAAAACTTGTTTAATGAGAAAAGATAATATGAAATTGAAACAGAACGGACAAAAGTATAAATATAATGATTTCAATTGAGATGAGATAATCAAATTAAAATTGAGAAAATCAAAAGATGGGAAAAAAATATACAGAAAATGTAAAACAGTATAAGATATGGAAAAGAATACAAAAAGGAGCATGAAATTGAGTTTTGTGTCTGCATAAAGTTCAACACGGGACCATGCTATTTTCAAAAAAGATGTTTTACTTGTATTTTGTATGTGTGCAAAATCATTCTGATACTGAGCTTTGGGTTCAAACTGTGGTTTGGTTAATTGTGGTTCTTTGACCAAACTATTATTAGTTGAGTGGCAAGGTCCCAATTATAAAAACATAATTGGCAGAACTTCAATTCCGAGGTCCTCGACTTACAACAGTTTTTGGTGCGTTCAAAGTCGAGGGCTATCTATACGGGCGATTGCTGATAAATTTTACAGGGCAATTTTAGCCAGGGAAGAAAAAAAATTAGAATCATATTAAGTTGCATTTAACATGACTTATTGATCATGCCCTACTCACAAGAGGCATGAGCCAATCAAGGGTCACAAATTTGTCACTAGGTAAATGTCAACTGAATTTAAACCTTTTGTGGTAACCTCATGATTCTAGACTGGTAACTTGCTTGTCTCCTCCCCCAGGGTTGTTCTCCTACAATTTGGCACATTTAGCTAAGAGCAAAAGAACAAACAGGAAGAACGAAAGCAAACAGAGCCCTTGAGAATTAGCATGGAGGAAGCCGATCAGATAGTTCCTTCAGATTCTGTGGAGTCCTTAATGGTCTCAGAGCTTAGCTGTTTGCTTGCAGATGTTTCACAACCCAACTAGGTAACATCATCTGGTTAGCGAGTATACGGGTTTGCTCATTGTTTATATACAATAGCTTTCATTGGCCGTGTTGGCGAGGGAGAGGTTTTCTCTTTGATTTTGATAAGGGTATTACTTTCTGCTTGACTGTCTGGTTTTAATCCCTGCTTATCTGTTGTTAGCTGCTGGAGGAGGTGGCTTTTTTTATTCTTTCTTTTGAATGGTGTGTAAATATTGTTTATCTCTATGTGCCTGTTGATGGCTGATGGGTCCGAGTGCCAGACTTCCAGAAATCCCCTATTCCTCTCCCCCCCCAATTCAAATTCTGTCCTGTCCTTTGCCAAACTTAATGCACAGCTCACCTTTGCAAGAACGAAATCAATGGGCCTGGTTGTCACTTGACACGCATCTAGAATCAAAGGCTCAGGGTTTTCCCCAACGTCTTCCCAGCTTTCTTCATCCTCGACATCAACTAACGGGGGAAAAATAAGAGGTCAACATCTTGAACCTCTTGGGAATAGTCACTGCAGTAATCTAGCAGCATCTTATGGCCAATTGAGATCATGAAATTTTATTTGTATTTTCCATTTTCAAACCCCGCTATAATTTAAACTCCTTCAATATTAAAGGGTTTGCATTTTTAGTATTCAAAGTTAAAATAACCTTTTTCTTATTATATTTTTTAAAACTAAAGCTTGCTTTTCTTTAGCTCCTTGAGATGAAACTCACTGGGGGAAATAGATAAAATGAAACAACAGGTTATGCCAACCTTAGTCACAGTTCATATGTCACGAGCAGAGTTTGGGTAACACGGATAGCTCTAAACTACCCCTTATATGTCATGGTGATGTCATTTGCACAATAGGCTGAAAACAAGAATACGGTAAGGTTCAAAAGGCATTTGGAAATGATGTAAATATGCGAGTTCACTTCTAAAGTAAATTCACATGGTGAGTTCGCAAGTCAAAGATGACCTACTACTGATTCTTATTGTAATTTTCTAATTATCAAGTTCAGGACAAGGAAACATAACACAATATATTTGTGTTTCTCAGCCTGGACAACTTTAACATGGGTGGATTTCACCTCCCAGAATTCCCCAGTCAGCAAACAGGTTTTCCCCCCTCACCTCCAAGTTTACAAATCCCTAACTACTACTACTACTCCTACTACTCTTCTTTTCCTCCTCCTCCTCCTTCTCCTTTTTCATCCTCTTCTCCATCTTCTTCTTCCTCTTCTTGTCTTCCCTTCCTCCTCCTCTTCCCCTTCTCCCCCTCCCTCTCCTTCCTTCCTTCCTTCGGAGATGAATGCCCCATGGTGAGAGGGGCATTCTGGGAGTTGAAATCCACCATCTTAAAATTGCCGTGGAAGAGGAAACACTGCAACGAATATTTCACCAAACAGAACTGACCTAGTTCCAAAATGTCTCGGGGCAAATGACCTTTTCTGGATGCAGGGGCGGGAGATCTTCTGAAATGAAACAAGACAGAACAACCACATGGTCAAATCTGATCAGAGACATGACTAGCACAAAAGGAGGATCGAAGCCAGGCTCAAAACATCCTGTGAGCCAATTTCAGAGGCTGGGACTTTCAATTCTGAAGGCAGAGCTAGAAAACTTAATTCTCAGAACTTCACGCTCACCATATAATGAAACTTTACCAGGTGGACCTTAGCACACGGGATTAACGTGGTGGTTACTCCTTGAAAGATGCTTTTGAACAGGGCTTGGGGATCTTAAAATGTTCCACCAAAACAGAAAACTTTCCAAAACTTTCCAAATCAATTCTGGCTGCACATTTGCAATTCGTATTTTAACCTTTGTGCAAAAATTGTCGGTGCTTGTTTACTGTTGTTATGCTTAGGCTGTCTGAGCCACTTCCAAATATTATCGGGTGGATTTTGGCTCTTATTGCCTTTGCAACTAATCTTGTACGCCTCAAAGTCACAAAATCCATCTTCCTTTGTCTGTCTATACAACGTGCCTGAAAGTTGAGTCATGGCAAATAAACTTAGTTCCTTGTGGATTTGTGATGTTTCGCTGCCCATCCTAGCAGCTTCCTCGGTCAGAAAAGGTTAGTTAGCTAGAGAGTTGTTGGGGTGTACCAACTTCCTCCTCTACAACACCTGTTGTATTTCTCCAAAGTGCAGCATCTATGTACAACCTGTTTCTTCATTATCCAGGATAACTTAGGGACATGTTATTCATGCTGGCTCTAAAGTCCTTGAATGCTGGACTGCTTCCCCACTGATCCAAAGCGTATCTCGGCGTGAGATTTACAGCAAGTCCTCAACTTACAACAGTTCATTTAGTGACCGTTCAAACTTGCAATGGCACTAAAAAGGGCGGGGGGAGCTTATAACCATTTTTTTGCATCTACAACCATTACAGCATCATTTGCAGTTATATGATTGAGATTCAGATCTTTGGCAACTGACTCGTATTTATGACCGTTGCAGTGTCCCGGGGTCACACGATCCCCTTTTGCGACCTTCTGACAAACAATGTCAATGGGAGAAGCCCAGATTCACTTAACAACCATGTGACTCACTTAACAGCCGCAGTTAACAAGTGTGGCAAGAAAGTCCATACAATGGGGCAACATTCCCCTAGCAAATGTCTCACTTAGCAATCTAAATTTTGGCCTAAGTGAGGTCCAAGGTTGAGGACTACCTGTACAGGTAAGTCCTTGACTAACAACCACAATTGGGGGGGCAGAATTTCCATTGCTAAACAAGGCGGTTGTTAAGTGAACTGCACCCAATGTTGTGACTTTTTTTAAGTACGGTTATTAAGCAAATCACCACAGTTGTTAAGTGAGTCAGGCAGTTGTTAAGCAAATTCAGCATCTCCCATTGAGTTTGCTTGCCGGAAGCCAGCGGAGAAGGTCGCAAACGCGGGTCATGTGACTCACTTTTGCATGTGCTATAAACACAGCGCCCTTAGCCCAAGGCCCGGATTTTGGTCATGTGACCATGCAGGAATGCTGCAACAGTGGTAAGTGGGGAAACAGGCACAATTCACCCCCTTCCCCCCCTCCACCAGTGCTGTTGCAACTTCAATGGGTCACTAAACAAATGGTTGTAGGTCGAGGACTACCTGTAGCTGTAAGCCACTTTTTTCAGTGCCGTTGTAACTTTGGCCACTAAGCAAGGGATTGTAAGTCAAGGACTACTTGTATCCTGGGCATCTGTGTCAGATTTGGACATTGTTCACCCAAACTACAATCGTTACGTAGGAGGTTAGCACCCACCCCTCTCCTAGAAGAATGAAATATTCTAGTAAACATTAAAAAAGGCAGAATATCATATTTCCCCCGGATGAGGAAAAGGAGAAACGTCTTTTTTTAAAGACAAAGCAGCTTCCTGCAGCTCCCTGCTCCAGGGGGAATGGGATGAAGACCTGGCCCTCAGGAAATGACAGGATTACCCCTCTCACCAGGTGGCATCTGGGAAGACTGCATCAGCCAGCACTCAGGTGAAGCCATGGGGTCCAGAACAGGCTTGTCCAACCCGCGGCCCGCGGGCCGCATGCGGCCCAGGTTGCCTCGTAATGCGGCCCAGTGCCCACCCCAACCTTCGTGCCAGAGCCAGCGAGGAGGAGGAGGAGGAGAGGCCGGGGCGAGGCGAGCACCAGGCCAAGCAGCAAGAGAAAGGGCAGGCGCTGTCAGAGCGCCTCCTCCTGCTGTTGCCGCCGCCACCGCCGCCGCCGCTTCTGCCCCCGCCGTCGCTGCCGCTGCTGCCCCCACCACCACCGCTTCTTCCCCGCCACTGCTGCTGCTTCTGAAGAGAGAAAGAGGGAAGAGAGAAAGGGGAGGGAGGGAAGAGGAAGATAAGAGAAGGAAGGAAGGGAAGAGAGAAAGGGGGAGGGGAGGGAAGAGAGAG